>NW_010332899.1:0-21074 GCF_000700745.2 Antrostomus carolinensis | reverse complement strand
CAATCTATTCTATGATTCTATGATTCACTGTCTTTGCAGAGGCAAAGATTTTATAGGCTAATGGCTTACTGAGGTTGTACACCAACACAAAAAAGCAAAAACACAATATTGAGTAAAATTATAAAGCTTAAAGGCAGGATCAGTGACCAGTCTCCCAGGCAAACCAGTACTTTCTTGGACCAATTATGTACGCAGTGCTGAGGTTTGCCTCCACAATCCCCACTGAATACAGGACACTGCCACTGAGGCAGAGGAAGCTTATTCAGAAAAACCTGGATTTTGCAAAGCATTATTTAGAAGGGTAATCATAGAAGAAGTTCTGGCTTCTGTAAAAATACAATTATTTATGAAGGAACAGTTTTCTCAAGATTGGCTCTGACAACGTTCCTAGGGAAGTTAAAATAAAAAAGTGAATCCAAGTTCACTGAAAGTCTCCAATCCTTTGGTTCAGTCAGCCCAGTGAAGACCTGAAGCAAATCAGTAGGACTCAATGTTTTTACAAGTGCAAGCCTGTCCACGAGTTTCAAGGATATGCCTTTTTTTAATCACACAGCCTACAACAGAGACATTCCTTGTTTTCAGGGACACACAGGCACTGAAGGTGTGATGGATCTTGTCTCCCCAAATCCCACCCGGAACAGCTGCACAAAGTCTACTGACTAATAAAGGGCAAGAATGCCACCCTACATTAACAGCTCCAGTTACAACACAACAATAACAACTGTTAAACATTCAATTCTAGGCAGTTTGCTGGGTTACCAATATATAACCTAAGTTTCCAGATCTGTGGTAAATAAAGTGAAAAATTCAGAATAATTTAGGAAAAAAATCATTCATGTTTGCAATGTTAAAAATAACACAGATGAGTCATGGTTACCAACAGCAAACAGAAGCTCACACTCTATTCAAAGTGGCTAGCTTAGGCGTCTTCAGAAAGAAAAATTGTAAATACACAAACACACCCACACTCAAAATAAATCCCCCTGAAAATTAAAAAAAAAAAAAAAAAATCTGAAACTTAAATCAGAAATAAAGTGATGATAAATGAAAAGTGTTGACACACTCATTGCTCCTTAACTGTACATATTTAGGAAGTTATCAGTATAACAGAGTACTAGCCAGTGGCCACATTAAATGTTTGAGAATATACTGCAAAATCTCTGACTTCCACTGAACACAGCTAAATGAACAGGTAGTTAAAACCAACTATGTTTGTATGAAACAGAGTAACATCAAAGGCACTAAAGCTATCACATACTTCCAACACAGAGCGTGTCCTCTGCTCATGCCTGCAGGCCTTGGACAGCAGGTTGTCACTGTACTCTGATGGTGAACGTGGCCGTGTCTGCCCCACGGCTGCACTGGGCCCTGTGTTTGCACTACAGCGTGAACTGTATTTCGCTTTTCTGTCTTCACACAACTAAGTGGGGGGGTTTTTTGGCAAGGGAAAGTTAGGAGACAAAAGACAGGAAAAGGATAATGACATTTTCTTGCATTTCTTTCTTAGTTTGTTTATACTGTGGTAGTCACTGACTGTTTTCCCTTGTGCTAAGTACTCAAAAAACCACAGGAACAGACAGCTATTGCAAACTTTTTTTTTTTTTGCTCTTCAGGCAATATTTCTGGAAGAACTGTTTCAAACAAAAGCCCCCATAGAGAAAAGGTTAAAGGAAGTAAATGACAATAATCTTACAGCTCCACTTGTACTTCTCCAGTCCATCAGCAATGAATACAGAAAGCAAAGCAAGATGAAGCAACACAATGTCTGCCCAAGAGCACATGCATTTTTTATAAAATTTTACGTATTTCTATAATTATATATATTTAATATATACTTAATATAAATTTAATAATTCGATATTTATTTTATAAAAGTAATATTCCAGGTTGCTATGTGATGGGATCATAGGAAAGAAATATAATTCCAGAATGAAATAGCAAAGCCCCTTCTCCAGAAAACTTTCCCAAAGAACCTCTCCCTGAATACTAATATCAGCATAGGACTTTATCCTCCTAGTAACTATGGTGCAAGACCCATTAACAGAAAATAATTCAACTGGTTTGGGAAAGAACTAAGACAGGAAGCCGTAGCTCAGCCATACACCCATCCTCATGCATTCAGAAGACATCTACGAGGTCCATGCTGCCTAGGAGTTAGGTACAATTCCCAGGAGCTAGTTCAGCGCACAAGTGTTGATTTCCACAGTATTACTGGGAGATTTGCTTTAACTTTTAAAACTTTGCAATTTCTGTAATTTCACAATTGCTACTTTCTTTTTTTTTTTTAGTGTTATGTCCAATTCTCACAGCTACAGACTACACTGAAAAGAGGGAGCACCTGTTCCTGAAGCAGTCAGGAGACAAGACAAATTTAAAAAAATACATTTTAACTCATCTCCCTCAAATTGATGAACACTATCGCTTTATGTTATTCCAGTTTAAACTGAAGGACAAACTAGATTACAGTGGATTAAGATCAATGGAAATAAACCATTCTTCTGGAGGCAGCCCCTCCACCCAAGGAATCCTGTAGCTGCATGTATAGACAAGCCCTTTAAATCCCGCAGTTAAACTTTAATGAGTGCTATTAACACCTAGTTAGTCTCTTTTAAAAAAAGTCCCACTCATGTACTCTTTTGGCCAGATCTAACCATAAAGATTTGCTGAAACTCTTATCTTGGATTTGCAAGTTTAATATTACCAACTCCTATTCCAAGTCAGAGTGCTAGATTTGTAATCATAGCATCTTTTATAGGACTTTCAACTTAAAACTGAGGTAAAAAAAATATTCAATTATTCTGATAAGAGAACAGGGCCTGCTCTTTCTACCACTTGTCTGAGGAAGCAAACGCCAACGGTGGCAATAAAAGGCCTTTATCTTCTACACAGAAGAGCCACAAAAGGAGGATGACACACACTGCCTGCGGTTTCCATGTGGTTTTGGACAGAAAAACTGCACAGATCAAGTATTCTTGGGCTCAGCTTCCAGGGTGTATTCTCCAAAGCCCTTTCTCCACCTATTACTGCTGCTCTTCTCACTCCTCTTCTGCATCTGGCCTGTCATGGCTCTCCATTTTTACCCCCGTATTCTTGGTCTCCTGCTCCTCTCCACCCCACTGAGTCTTCCCCCTTTCAGTTTTCTGCCAGTCACCAGCCCTTCTTTGTGTTTCTACCCGTTTGATTCCCCTATCCCTACACTCTCACTTCCTTCTTCCTCTTGTTCCTCTATTAAACGCTCCATCCGCTGCACCCCTCATCCAAACGGGGTGAGCTCCTTTTCCGCCGTGTTACATGCAAGTTAGCGGAAGGAATGGACACACAGGAGACAACCTTGATAATGTAACATAACCAACATGCTCAGCATCTAAACGTCACAGCTCCACCTACAAAACACATTTAACCACATGTCCTACAGGTGTGTGAGAACAGCCTTGCTGTGCCAAAGCCAACAGAGCTCTTGAAGGCAGATGTCACATCTTCACCCTAAGTTTTACAGCCATTAAATTGTAACTGTCTTAGAGTAAGACTTTAATTATTTTTTAATTAGTTGCAGCTACAAAGTTCCTTTTTATCCCCTCATTTTGAAAGACAATGTTCTCCCAGGTTTTTTTTTATAAAAAAAGGTTAACCTCATCTCTCAATTTTATTTCACTGCAACAGAACATCATCTGGCTGTACACATGCTGCATAAATATTATGGCAGCAGTGTTTACTACTAGTAAACAAACCGATTCGTTTATATTCCTTCTTTGCAACAAAAACTTAACTAGCTTAAGATCAGGCAAGTCACTCAAACTCTCCAAACCCAGCTCGCCTCCTTGCAGAACTGGATAACACAATTTTCTCCGCCTTTTTCAACAGCTTCTGTTCTGTAAGCACTTGTAAACACAAATTACAGTTCTCTTGCACTTTTCTAGCCATGAAAATAGCTTTCATTAGGCAAAGGTTTCTGCCGTTCCTCCCTCTGCTTCTCATCATCAGAGAATTAATTAGCACTGTACTGATACACAATGCATGCAGCACAGCTCAGCTACTAATCTCTCAAGCCCCATCGCCAGCGAAGGCAGAAGAGAGTAAAAGGTAACGGCTTTACTTGGGGTCCAAGAGCGAAGGGGTGAACAAACCACCCAAGACAGAGTGAAAGGTCCACGTGACCTCGTCTCACTGCAGCTGGAAGGTAGATCACGCCTAGCAGGAGAAAATAAAACAAATGGAAACTTGTTCTGGTTGAAGCAGTCCAAGAAGGAGAAATGACTTTATCTCGGTGCCAGGAAGGGGCACAAGAAAGGACAGGGACCATTTGAACAATCACATCTATCTTGATCAAAACAAAGACGAAATCTAGGCGACTACTGCAGCATTTCTGTGTTTGCCTCTGGCTGTCCAACAATGCTGCAGCTGAACTCTTTGCCAAAGAAAGTAATTTGGGAGATAAGGTTGTGATTTTGGTTTTTTTCCTCCCTCCTCCATCAACTTTCACATCAATGTGGGTGCTGGGGGCATCAGGTGCTCCCCAGGTAGGGGTGGCAGGGCAGGGCCTGGCAGCCAGGGCCCATGCCATCGCCCCAGCCATCAGGCACCTCCCTGACAGGGAGGGACAGGGGCAAGTTAAGGCTGGGCCAGGACATGGGCCCAGCCAGGCAGGATGGGGCTGTGGGGAGCTGGAGACCAGCCCTGCTGCAGCATTGCTGGAGCACAGGCTGGTGAGGGTTCCTGGGCCATGGGCAGGCAGGGGGAGCCCTGGGGGGCTGAGCAGGGACAGTCAGGGGTGGTGGTACTCTCAGGGAATGGTCATTTGCCAAGTCCTGGCTGGATGCACCTCAGGAAGCTGCAGGTGAAAGGCTGAGCCACGTACACCCACCATTTCATCTAAACAGCTTTAGCACGTTCAAGTACACGATTCCACACGAGACAACACAGGAAGCAGTATAATTAATAGAGACAGAATAAGATAAAACTGTAAGCAGCTGTTTGGCAAAAACAGGCAGACAATGTGAAATTAGCTTCAGTTACGCTACCTGAAAGTGGCACGTCTGGGAGCTGCAGAGAGAAATGGGAGAGCTCAGCACAGGCTTTCCATGGACAGGGAAAGCAGACCAAGCCCTGCTCCAAAGCAGCCACAGACACACGCAGGGTGCACGGACCCTTCTGGCCTCGCAGTAACCGCCAATGCCAAGTAATCGGGGTTTGCACTGGCAGGGAATCTACACTACCACCTTACACACTCCAATAGCCTCCTTCAGCCTCAGTCTCCTACGACTTAATTTCCTTTCTGCATAACATATAGTGAGGCTGATAATTTAGCAAGCATAGTAAGGGTAATAGTAAGACACCATGGGAACATAAGCTGGGTGCAAAGCTCCAGACAGAATTACTTTCAAAATTTTACTCTAAGAGTTAAGCAGCACCACATATACTAACGTTCCCTTTCATGATAATCCAGTGAGCAAGGAGAAAGGATTCACCTCTGTTCTCACAGAGACGTTCAGAAAGTTGTTTTGCTATGATTTAGGAAATCATGGCACTCAGAAAAACAGCATACACTCTTGAATCTGGAAATCATTAAGAATAACAGCAGAGGTCACTTCTTCTTAAAACTATGTACTGTTGACATGGTAGTAATTATTTTCTATTCTTAAGCAAACCATATGGTGTTCAACCAGGAAGAGAAGGGGGGGGAATGTATGACAACTACAGTAATTGAGAATATCAAACATTCAAAAAAACTAAGATGAAACACACTTATTCAAGTAGGACATACATGTGAAGTAATTCACAATTTAATAACCAATATAACAAATTTAAATTTATATTCTAGCAAATACTACTCACAGGTTTACATAATTTTTACAGAACAGATACCTCCCCCCCCCACCCCTTTTATCCTCTGTTCATGCTTATGGCCTATCTAGAAGCCAACTGTGTTCTGTATGCACATTAACAAGCAGCACAAAAGGGGGGGGGGAGGGGGGGGAGAGAGAGAGAGAAAAAGAAAGTGAGGATAAAGGGAAGACAAACTGCTGTTCTGTAAAACAAAGGGCTGCCTTTATGGACAACATTGTGTGTGGCACTGCAAACCCTTGGGTTCGATTCCTTCCCCCAAAACAGTGCGATGACCTTTCCATGTTGCCTAGCAGTAAGACTGAAACTTCCTCAGCTGACTTTCAACCAGGCATGGAAGAGTTGGAACCTATGGCTCCGCTCTGGAGCCCTGCCAGGGAGCGGAGAGGAGAAGTACCCTCACTGTACAAAGACTGCCTTCTGACATTCATAAGGGCTGCGGTAAAGAAAAAGTGTTTCCAGAAGAGCTGCAGTGAGGAAAATGAATGTTCTCCCCATCCAGAGAATTTTATTACATTTTCTTAGGCTTTCTGCTAGTTAGACATGAGTGGTATGGAAAACTGACATAAATGAGCAGTAAAAAGACAAGAATGTTAACTAAAAATAAAACCATGTCCATGTTTTTCTTGTAGTTGACTCTGAAAGACTTTTGTTCACACATTAGAAATAAAAAAACAACTATGTCACAAAGCACAAATGAAAAAAATCACAGCAAAGAATTAACATTTTCAAAGAAATAAAGACTGAGAATGGTTTCAGAGTATATTTAAATAAATTTCTAAATGTATATAATCTTCTAGTCAACCAACCTTTTAATTTGGTGGTATGAGGCTGAAGTCAGAACAGGCACACACTGTAACAAACTAGGCAGAATTACTAATAGCGCATGCCAGAATGATGTGGAGAAAGTTTCTGTGGGTTTTTTTGTTTTGTTTTTGTTTTTTAAGGAGTCTTTCTTGCAACTGTTACTTGATTTTAACTGTTAATTGATTTTAAATATTCTGAATGAGGATGAAAAATGGTAAAAAAAAAAAAAATCTGCGTTATACTGAAAAGTTCATTTAACAATAGTTGCAAAACAAAAGCTACCAATTTATTTTTAATTTTTTGTATATTAACACTAAACAGCTTTAAAAGCACAAAACCACTCTGTATTTGAATTTTACATTAATTTCCATGTTACAAAGCTGTTGTCTGTGGCTTCTGATACTCCTGGTTATTAAATACAAAACACAGGATTCCTCAGGTCTCAGAAACAATATAGCTGGTGCACAAGCACATTAAAGTGCCGGGGGCAGGAATCAACTGCAATTTATAACACATACAACTGGAAGATTTTGCCTCATGAGCTAGACTGTCTTCACTAGCAATATAACCTCTCATAAGAGACATTTTTAAGTTACAAATGAAACATGTAATGACATTCCACATGGTGTGTATATTAATTTCTATATTAACGCAACCTATGTATCTTCTGCAACAATTAATCCCTGTGACAAACAATACCTACTAAGAAAGTTTACAGAAAACAGACCACTTTGATGTTGAAATGCACAGAACTGGTAAAGTTACAGAGTTAAAATTTTACACTGTATCTACTTTTGTTTCCATCAGGAAAGATGTCTTGGTTCAAAAACAGGATTTTCCCCAGAGTGATTTACATGAACAGCAGGCCAGAGCTTCCAAGTTCTCTTTTTAACCACACATTCCCATGCACTTTGCTTCCCTCGCACAGGACACAGCTACATCCTCATCTCCCACCTACCCAAGTGATACTGCAACATAAACATTTAAATAATAAGGATGGGTGTGCTTTGCATCCACACAACTCCATTGGCAAAGTTAATCACCACTGAAACTGAGGGACTTGAATCACTACGCAGCAGAAGTAAAACAACAACAAACCAGGCCAAAAATTATGAAAAGAAATGGACTATCATGTTCCAGACACAACTAAGTTTTTCCCCATGCTCTCACATAAAAACATCAGGAAGATTCATATATTTTCTTAACTATGTTATCCTTTGATAAGGTCAACTCCTGCATGAGCACAGGCTCTTGCTCTCCGTGTCATACATTCAGTGCTGTGAAAGGAACATCTGAAACACTGTCAGCTGTGTTCTTCCTTTCCTGTGGCAGGTCCCAGCAATTATTTCACGTGATGCACACAACACACTTAGGTAGAGTAAGATGAAGCCACGCTCTTTCTTACTTTTGAACTGTTCTTCCCTAACTTGTTTAGCACCATGATTTACCCAGCATAAAGGAAAGATCTTCACAGGTCATCCCACCCAATGCATCCCTGAGGGAATGGTCGGAGATCCGAGAGTCTCAGGGATCTAATTATCCATTTCTGGGCTCCCCAGTCCAAGAAAGACAAGGAACTACTGGAAAGAAGAGTCCAGCAGGGGTTATAAAGATGATGAGGGGACTGGAGCATCTCTCTTATGAGCAAAGGCTGAGAGGGCTGGGTCTGTTTAGCCTGGAGAAGAGAAGACTGAGAGGCGATCATATCAATGCTTCTAAATACCTAAAGGGCAGATGTTGAGAGGATGGGGCCAGACTCTTTTCAGTGGTGCCCAGTGATGGGACAAGGGGAAAATAGGCACAAACTGGAACACACGAAGTTCCAGCTGAAGATGAGGAAAAACCTTTACTGTGAGGGTGACAGGGCACTGGAACAGGCTGCCCAGTGAGGTTGTTGAGTCTCCTTCTCTGGAGACATCCAAAACCCGCCTGGACGCCTTCCTGTGCAACCTGCTCTAGATGTACCTGCTTGGCAGGGGGTTGGACTGTCTCCAGAGGTCCCTTCCAAACTCAACCATCCTGTGATTCTATGAGATATGCAGAAGAGCTGAATGTATATATCCTTGTAAAATATTAGAGATTTAAAAGCACAACAGAAATTTCTTCTGTCAAGTCAGCCAACTGTGGTTTAACAACAACCATTACTTCAGGGCAGGCTTAGTGCTGATTTTAGCCACAGTCTCCTGAGCTGGTCACAAAGAACTCGAGAGTCTGACAGTGTCCTCTGCTATTCTAGCAAGTAAACCTAAAACTTCTCCTTTTTAAGTGAAAAAATAAAGCCATGATTTTTAATTTCCTTTCATTTTTCAGCAACATTTTTAAAATACTGCACTACAGCTTAGATACTCAGAACTCGGGTCATAAGATTGACGCAGAGACCAGTGAGAGATTCATCTCTTAATCACTTTCCAATCATCTGTTGGAGGTATTTTTCATACTTTTAATATAATCTTTTTTCCATCAAATGCTTAATAATAAATGCACTGAGTCTATCCTACAGTGCAGGTTATAAAACCTCACACATCCGCTGCTATTCAGATTGCCTGCACAGAGAAGTCCTCAGTTTAGATAAGATTAATAATAATAAAAAATATCCACTGATTCTCTCATCTCCTCCACCACTGCCTATTTTAGTTATGTGTTACAAAAGGGAAATACAATCATTTTGGTCCCAAAGTTATCAAAATAATACCTGGCACTGCAAGTACCTTTAGTCTAGCCTGTCACCATCAGCAAACATGCACTGTGCAAAGCCCTATTTGTTTACCTAGCCTCAGCTTTAAATCGTCCTGTTACACAAAAACCCCACAGATAAACCTGGGTAATCCCTCCTTTTGCCGTGCAACCTGAACCTACCAGCACAACCTGCCTTTGGGGGATTTTATTCCAGTAACTTTTTAAGCCATTCCAACTGCCTGTGATCTGGAGAGAATCTAGCTTTTAAATTTCAAAGATCTTTCTAGATTTTTAAGATTATTCCCAACACTATAATATAATGAATGGTTTAAAATTTGTAAGGTTGTTTGGTTTTGTTTTTTAATAACCTCTCTCCCACTGTTTTCAGCTCTTGAATCTTTTTTGAATCTTCACCATTCATATTACCAAAACTTCCTCTGTTACCACCCAAGCCAAAATCTTACCTTTTCCAAAACAGAAGAGGATTCTTATAAAATCATACAAAACCAGAAATGCAAGCTTTTGTAAGGAACAAAATAAGATGACCAGTGACAGCTCTTTATTTTATTTTTGTGGAAGGCACTTTATTTTAGTGGAAGGGAAAACCCAGAGAATTCTGATGCCAAAAGTGACTCTTCCTGGTTTCATCCTTTCATATTTGTGTGACAAATACAGTAGAGAGGTAAGACATTTATGACTCAGTTCTACACTAGAGCTCACACTACAATAACTCCTTAAGCTTCAGTGACATGACATTTACCCAAACATGCTGCACCACTGTGAAGCATAAGCATTTTGTTACTTGACTAGATAGGGAAAAGTGGGGTTCAAAACCTCTCAGTTAATACTAATATGAACAATTAAATCCTTTTATGCTTCTGTCTCCTTATAAACCTACAGTCCTAACAAAAGATCCTACAATCGAAGAGAAATACTTCTGTTAACCTCAGTGAGACTGACGTCAGGACTTTACTATTTACAACAATACTACTGCCTGGGAGTTGACTGTAATTCAAAAGAAGAAAGTACCACCACCCTTGTAACAACAGCTGTGCAACCACCAAGACTGAACTGCCCAGAGGCCAAACCCCATTCCCCTGGCCATGGTATGATGGGCATTCTAAAATGCTTTGGCACTTTCAAAAGGGCCACCAAACCCAAAGATAAGGCCTGATGGAATAGAGGGAGTGACCATGAGGGATAATGTCAGAGTCCAAACTCACAGCATCTGACATCAGTTGCATAAAACTCCAACAGAAAAGTTTAGCTGTGGCTTTCAGTTATAGCCACTGGAAAAGGCAGATAGTGACAAGCAGCAATGCTTCAGAACAGGAGTCATATATAAAGTGAAAAATAATACCATCAATTTTTAGTGGTGACCTTTTGAAGTAGCTGAGAAATTGAGTGATGACTAAAACAACAAAAAGGAGTGACAAGTACAAATCCACCATGGATTTCAATACTATATTTAAATTATATTTTTATGTCAGTGGAATACTACAAATGAAAATGAAAATCTTTCGTATTGACAGATGACCAAGGGAAGAAGTTGCATCTCCCAGACAGCACAAGTTAGAAATCTAAGAATTTCAGGTCCTTCAGCTCCCACTTCCATTAAGACACACATCTGATATCTCAGGAGCCAAATGGCAAGTAGACAGCCAAAGCACTTTCTGTCAAAGAGCCTTCCCTGCACAGGTATACATCTCCAGCAGCACCCATAGGAGCTTTAAGCTTCAAAACCAGAGACCTAGCAGTAAAGATCCTCTATCATGAGTACTTTTCAGAAGTTCCTCTCCTTCTTTCTATTACATTTTCTGCAAATTATTTTTCACACTGTGTGATTTCAAAGGTGCATTTTTTTCCCATAGAAGTAGACCACTATCCTTGTGTACCATTAAAACTGATATTTGTCCGAATAATCAGCTGTACAGTTTTCATAGACTTTTATCACAACGGAACAGCAGTGGCGAAAATGAGAAGAGTCTCCACTACCACTGCTCTCTTTTGAGACAAATGCTCTCCTCCATTACTGGAGAAGAAGATTCAGAATTATGTAGGGAACCACTGTGATCCTTTGATACCGACTCAGCTAGCTCTATCATACATCCAAGCTTAAAGACAGACATCAGAAAGACACAAGAAAAGAGGCTCGGGAATGCACTGCTCAACTGTTGCTCAACTGCTACCAAAACAAGTACCCCACAAAGCAAAACGGAAGCACCCCAGTTAGACAGAAAAGAGCACAGCAGACATCAGTAAGAGGATGTAAGCTACGGAGCTGCCCATCCTCTGAAGTGAAGCCCACAAACTTCCTATAATCATCTGAAACAACAGATAAGCAACATAATTATATAGTCACCTACTCCAGATTAACTCACATGAGTCTACCATTTTGGATTAGCAGACAGGGAGCAGGCAGCACCTGATGTGAATATTATTGACTGATGTCACGTTATCACAGAATTTGTACCTGTACATTTTTGCACATAAACAGTTAAGAGATGTAAAGAGTGAATAAATGTAGAGAAGTTACATTTGGAATCTGCTACGGCAGCCAAGAAGGAAACAGGATTTGAAAGCAATCTTCAAAGATTAAATCTTCAATATTTTTAAGCCTCTCATTTGAGTATGTAAAATTTGGGTGCCAAAGTAAGCAAGATTGATTCATCAGTTTAATCAAAAATAAAGAGCCAAGTAGCTATACTTCGATGTATATTTGTGCATCACCGTAACTCTTAAATCTTCAAAAACGAGCCCTAAAATACTTCTGGGAAATACTGACAACACAGTTCAACTGAAAAAATTCACCTTCTCTTATCTATCTCAAACACTGTTCATCTATTAAATATTTCAAACAACTAAATATTGAATAACAAAAACTTATCTCTAAAGTTTTACTATGAGGACAACTGCCAGTACACAGTGTTATTTCAGCAAGGAATTACTCTGTGAAGAAAATAAGTAACATTACTTAAACTTATTTAAAACAAAACAAGAATCCCCAAGACCTCTAATAACCAGTAACATGTTATTCCACTCAGTGTCTCTCATTTTCTAGAAACAAGATCCAAAAACACTGTTCAACACCTTAAATGTAGAAAGCTAGGAGGTAGGGTTAATATTATTAGACTTTCCTAAGTTTTAATCCAGCGGAAACCTGGCATTGACCTGATACAGTTCAGGATGATGGAAGGGATGCAGAAATAGCCAGAGAATGAGATTAATTCCTTGTTCAGGAACCTGATCTGAGCCTCTTGAGCCATATGTGAAGCAGCAATGCCAGAATGCAGTATGTGTTCCCACCAATAAAATGGATTCAGCATATAAATAAATCAAAAAGGAGTTGAAATAGCCAACTTCAACTTTTCTGTTCCAGGGATGAGAAACTGGAAAGTGCTGAGGGATTTTGTCTTGTTACCTAACTACTTTTAAGAGGTATCCCATTACAGAGCTTCCAGAACCAGAAATGCCACTGGAAAGCACAGTTTTTACAGGAGTCACATTGCTAGCAGCAGCAATCTTACAGCCATGGAGTTATGGACAACACAGATATGATTTCCTAGGCTGGCCAGCTTCCCGATTCATTTTCCCTCAGACCTCAGCCCCAGACCTCGAAGAGCACTCTCCCAAAAAGCAGGGTAGGTGAAAATGGGAACAACATCTGAAAGTTTAAGCTTCTTCTCTTTTGTTTTTATTAGTATTCAAATTCTAATCAAATTGCTATTAGTATTCTAATTCAAATTGCCTAAGATATTACCTTTGGGAAAGGATGTAATTGTTATCAATTTAACACTTCTTCTCACTAAGCAGCAGGGTATCACAGAGAGCACCTGCAATAGCTTCAAGCCATCTTCCAATGAAAATATAAGTCTAAGGCTAAAACAAAAACAGAAACAGGGAAAAAACGCAGGCCTCCATAATCACCACTGGCGAAGACTTAGGCTATGAAACAAATTACTTTGGGAAAACAATAGAAAATTAAAAGTTTAATATTTAGAATTAAAATCACATCCTGATGCTAAGTTTATCTTTAATACAAGTTGATTCCACCAGACAGAAGGTGAAGTGCAAAAATGGACTGACACCGGAAGGTCAACTGATTCCAGATCTGTCAAAAGAGGGAGGAAGCCAGCTCCACCACCCTATAACACAAAGGCTCACCAGCAGCCCCCAGACATTTACAGTCAAGAACTGTTAGCACAGCCTGAGCAGCTGAACTCAACTGTCATGCTGGGTCACACAGAAAAGGTAGCTGCTCAAGCAGATGCAATCTAAATCACTTCGAGTTTTCATTTCTGCACTCTAAAATGTATCTGGAAGGGAACATCAAGTCTATCCAACCTTTGCAGAGTTAGGACAATGCTCTCTAAATAGCCAAGTTGACTGCTTAGCTATCCTAAGTAGAGAATTAAATATTCCTCAAGCTGGAAAGAGATAGAAAGGCTGGCAAAAGACCATTTCTCACCCTACCTGAACAACAAATTAAAACAAACAAAACCCCTATATGCACAAATTCTTTCCCCTCTTTGAGGAACTAGATTTTTTTTCTTTATTAATCAATTATATTTGTATAGTCAGAAAAAAATTAAATCATCTGGTAAAAAAATGTAGTCAATATAAAAAAGAGCCTCTGATGACAAGCCATACTCATGCTCTGCACCAGTTTAGCAGGTTGCTGGTACTGTTTATTCAGATGTGTACAAGCACATTTAGTACCTGTAGTTGATCATGTAGTTAACACACAGGTCAAACTGTTTTTAAGTAGAAGTGTCACGACACTTTTTTCCTATCTACTACACTTCAACACTGGCTCATGGTGCATTACTATTCTGCTTAATAGTAAAACAACCATTTCCACAGTGGGGTGGGTTTCCCCCCCCGCCCCCCTTAATTTCCTGTTTAGAATGACTCTGAGGAGTAACTTACCTCCTCCAGACAATTTGGTCTCCCTGATTTTGTTCCCCTTCAAATAAAATTGAAAAAATGTGACTGAAATAACAAGTTACTCCACCAGTCATAAGATCACACTGTTCTTGCATTACAGCAATAGATACTACACACTGCAAAAAGATTTTAAAATTTAGTAATATAATGAGATTAACAAGAGCAATTTATAAGCTTCAAATTAAAAAAACAGACCAGACCAAGCTTGTTTTAAATTTCTGAAAGTACTATCCTGCAATCCAATTTGTGTGGTTGCCACAAAGATTAAGAAAACCTCTTTGCAAGGTGTTCATCCACAGTCCAACACAATGGAGGAGCCAAGCTCCAACTAGGACACAAAGGTACCAAGGAAATGGAAAGAAATAATAAAAAAAATAAAAAATTTAGCTATAAAAGGACAAAATCCACTTTAAGCCTATGTAATCACCAGACTCAGAACAAAAAATATGACTATCACTGATACCTTTCTGTATCAATCTCATTTATTGTGCCTTGGCCCAGGATGTAAATCAGTTGCAGAGGAGGAACATTCCAGTCTCTAGATCGATGGTAACAGCCTGCAAACAATTTCCCAGATGCAACCAGAAAGAATTTTGTATCACATCTAGTCATACAGAGTGCTTTTTCCAAAGGTATGACATAGGTCAGTTCTCCTTGCCAGGAAGCTTTGTCTGGCAGTCTCCAGCTTTTCCAGCTTTCCTTTAGCCAACAGTAAGGTCACAATAAATTTGTCATCTTTACCTGCCAGCTTCTGCCTTCCAATTTTCCTAGACTTTTCATTAGCATATTGAAAATTCATTACTGCAGACAGCAGAATGGGAAATTGGAACGTCAGTGTCGTCTTTACCCAAAAATGCTTCAGTCTCAACGTACAACAGCAGGAGGTAGCAATCTCTGGCATTCTGCACTGGCACAGTCACACGGTGTCCAATATCTAACTGGTCAACTTCCAAAGTCACTTTCTCAACCAAAAATTAGAGAAAATGTACATATACATACACAAAATAAAGCATTTTTTCCTCAAGCACAACCTGAGAAGCACAGGGAACTGTTCAGAGAAACTTAAAAGAATTTTTTTCACAGAGAGTAACCAATTTGGAAACAGTTCAATTCAGTATTAATTAAACACTGAAGCACGTTTCTGTGAACCAAACCAAAAGTCTTTTCCTCACTGAGAAAGAAAGAGAAAATAGCCATGGACAGGAAACAAACACCTCACACTCCAGTGTTGTTAAATCAACCACAAGAAGGGGAGAGCTGTGACCTCAACCTCAAATCCAGTGCAAACAAACCAGTTCATCCCCACCAGCATATAATTTTGGTATAACTTGTATTGGGCAAGGAGGTTATCATGGTCACAAGAGGAAAGTTGTTTACTCCAGGATGAAAGAACGCATTGAGGGAGGCCTGCAAGCCCTGATGGCTCCAGTTGGACAACACAACTATTTCCCCTCAAGAGCATTTGTCTCATTTTTTTCCAGTTTTGAAAAGTCAACTGTTTTGTCAGTTGTTACTGCTCTCAAAGTACGACCATTTTTCAAACTCCAGAGTATCCAACACTATTAAAATAGTATTACTTTCAAACAATTTTAAAAAGTAAAAAAAGACCACAGCTTTTTGTAAATAGTTTTCGCAGAATTCAGGAGCATCATCCAGGATTATCACAAGCAGATGAAATACAGACTAAATAGGTCAGCGTAGCGTATGCATTCTCTCTGCTTTACCATACTCCTTATTTTTCACTATGAAATTATCTTTTTAAAAAAATAGCCAACAAATATTCTTTCTAATTTTTCACCTTTTTTTCACTAGAAAATAGTAAAATTGAATTTTACTCTCTGGTGACAGTGAACTGACAAACTGTTAAAAAAAAAAAACAAACCTCAATCAATAATGCATTGAACAATTCACCTTTTATAATGAAACTCAGGTATTTACAAGGTCAAATTTCAACTTCAAAGAAGGAAGATCATAATAGATCTTTTAAGCAGGGATTATTGCCCAATAATTGTTTTTCCCCAGTACAAAGCAATTGCACTGTAACACAATTACTACAAAAATGGTAGATGACGATCCGAGGGCTGGAGCACCTCTCCTATGAGGACAGGCTGAGAGAGTTGGGGCTGTTCAGCCTGGAAAAGAGAAGGCTCCGGGGAGATCTTATAGCGGCCTTCCAGTACCTGAAGGGGCTACAAGGAAGCTGGGGAGGGAATTTTCATAAGGGCAGTTAATGACAAAACAAGGGGAAATGGGTTTAAACTGAAAGAGGGCAGGTTTAGATTAGATATGAGGAAGAAATTCTTCACTGTGAGGGTGGTCAGACACTGGAACAGGTTACCCAAGGAAGGTGTGGATGCCCCCTCCCTGGGAGTGTTTCAGGCCAGGGTGGATGAGGCTTTGAGCAACCTGGGCTAGTGGAAGGTGTCCCTGCTGATGGCAGGGGGGTTAGAACTGGATGATCTTTAAGGTCCCTTCCAACCCAGACTGTTCTGATTCTATAAAAACATACAGCAGGTGCCTTACTTAGCAGGCCTCAGAAACCTCACCACTAGAAAACGACACTTCTCTTAAGAGAATTTGAGATGACATGTTCTGATTTCACCAGGAAGGTTTCTCTCTTTTTTGTTTATATCTGCTTTCTTCTCTGCTTAGGACATTTGAGGATTTTTATTTTATTTTATTTTATTTTAGGAAAGTGCAGGTTTTTTGGGTTTGGTTTGTTTGGGTTTTTTTAGGAAAATCAGCTATAACTTTGGAGTGATTGACTAAGCTACTACTCTCCCATGAAATTAAAGTGAAAATACTTAAGTAAACAATAATGATCACACATTATCCAGAGTCTGCGCTACAGATAAAGAGGATTTTAGCCACTGATCTATGCATCCGAAACACATTGCCATGGGACTCCACTAGAAGGAGATTTTGTTAGCAAAGAACATGAAAGGTCCTTGTAATTTTTTGCTCTGACAGTTAATGACTGTTTTTTATCAGAAATGAATTTAAAAAGCCTCTTAATTTGCTGAATCACATTTCTATGGAAGGTTTAAGTGTTGTTCCTGGGCCCACCAAGCTCCGACTGGATCCTCAAACTCCCTGTGTTGCAGATGCTCCAGAAAATTAATCTGCAGTATCACTTGGCCTTTACCAACTCCTCAGATTTTATTTGTGCCCATTAGATTTACCTGAGTTAATTTTACATCTCAGATAAGTTTAAATGGAAACAACACATACTATGACAGTGGATTTTAAAAAATCATATGGTAAACATTTGAGTGCAAAAAATTGAAACTCTGTTACAATAGAAATGTCTAAAATGCAAAAGCACAATTCTAAATTGTAATTAGCAAGGAACACCCACCAGTGTTTTGGAGAAGCTGGAACTTCCCTCAGCACTGGTCCACATGCCCTGAAAAACTTGGGGAAATAATTCTTATCTGCTTACCCTGTCTAGTGACAGCCCTCCACTCAAACCATGTAAACATTTTTATATTTGGATGATAAAACACATAGCCTTTTAATCCAAAAGTATTTATAAACTCGTGTCACCTACCAGACAAAAGTAAAAAATGTTGTTGAAGTCACTAGGTTTCTCTGTTTCCTTCTGGTAACCCACTCCAGACAGCCTGAGCTTGCACACCTTTTTATTCCCATGAAAGGAACAGATCAGTAATTACCTACGTTGATATATTTTGGAAATCACTCAAAATAAAATTGAACACAAATCTCAAAAGAACATTCACTCCATTTTTCGTCAGTATTTGTCACAGAGCAAGGAAATTTTAAGAAACATGAAGACTATAATGGTTAACAAATAGATGCTGTTAGTAGTAGTCTAATAGAAGCAGACTTCAGCATGGAATGCTAGTGACTCACAAGTATATTTTACTATTTATATTAGTTGTGTTTTCTTCTGCTTCAGTCAACTCTTTTAAAGTTCCATAATACTGAAATTCTCATAGGTCTTAATTCTACATCCTCCAGGAGCACAGGACCCTCATTGAAGGGGCACAAACACTCCGTCTTGAGCAAAGAAAATCTGGAAGTTCTTACTGGTACTATAAATATGTGAGTGGAAAACCCCAAACACACAACTCCTTCCTTTGGAAACAGATTCTTCCCAAACTGCAAGAAAATTTCTGGTTGTTAAAATTTCTACTGAGTCTGGCTATTTAATAACTTTCTGTTGCTTCAAGATGGAAAAATTTAGTATTTTTGGAGGCCAACAGATGCAAGAGTTTTCTTCACAAAGCACATCTCTTCTACTGCTAAGTCATAAACAACCATAAAAGTGAAAATACTATGTGCGACTCAATCGGGCTCAAGTTCTTTTTGTGTCCATCTTACAGTTTCCAGGGAAACTGTGTCTGACATTACACTGTACACAGACTGCGCCTTACAACACTTATATCAGCCAAAAAAAATTTCAAAGACTTTTTTTTTTTTTAAAAATAAAAGGGAAAAATGTCACAGTTTTTTTTTTTTTTTTTTTTAAATAAAAGGGAAAAATGTCACACTCATATGATTTCTGCAATCATATCCTACATTTTCTGTATTTGACACCATGGTGGAACATGCTGTACGAACCGAAAGACAGGCCAGATCCCACCAGCAGTAACTCCTGTGCAAGAGTCATGACTTCAGAGTGGCTCTACAGAAAACAAAAATGAAAACTCACCAGCATGCAAGAGTTAATCATCATCCATGCTTTTATTCTAAAGGAACTGACCAAAACTGCAGGCAGGACAAGGATGGATTTTCAAATGTTTGTCGGCATTCTGCAGGATATTTGGCAATTACAAGGTAAGCTGTAGCATTCAGAACTGCCATTGGTACTTAAAATTATAAAGTTTTTTAATTACATAAAATGCAAACCTTATAAAGATCTTTAGAATTATGATATAAAATCATATGAAAGAGAATGTGAATATGAAAACACATATGTGCAAGTAAGAATGTTTGTCAGCCTATAGAGAGATGTCATTCATAAGGACTAGGGGCAAAATTAACAATTCTAGGCATTCAACTAGTTTTCTCCCACATCTATGAGCCACAATTATTAAAGCTATCACAGGAAAAATGTCAAAGGGTAGGTGGAGAAGTCAGCATTCACAATTATAGGCAGATTTGTTTCTCAGGAAGGAAGCAAAAGCAAATCTGTTTGGGTTACCAGAGTAATATTATCAGGTTTTCAGGGCTAGAGACTTCCATGTTGGAGACTTGTTTCTTCATATTATGTTTCTATAATAAATACCCCCATGCTCTTTGAACATCAGCTGCTTCCTGTGCTTAAAATTCACCATCACCACCTACTTCTACAGTCCTCCTTTAAGTTCATCATCCTAATGCAATAAGATTAGTAGACATCTGGCCTCAACCATCCTAATTGAAGCACAACCATGCGCTTATGTTACCTCAGAAATAGCATGCGAGGTCACTTCCTCAAAATAAAGCTTTTGCTCTCCCACACTGTTACCAGCAGACTGAAATCAAGGGCTGTTCAGCAGCCATTTCAAGGCTGAATCAACTTGCTCTAAAAATGAAAGAAACTCTAAAATTTAGGCACCACATAATCTGTGAGTGTGTGGCTTTGCAGAAAGGTAAAATAGAAGTTCCTTGGTTTTCCCCTCTGCCAAAGTCACTGTATTCGCCTCCGTTGTGTTCCACCATCTTAGTCACCACCAACCTTCTGTTTTCAGTGGAGGAAGTCTTGACCCACCAAGCAGACTTCACTGCTTTTCAGGCTACACCTACACTGCAGAGTACTCATGTCCTGCAATAAACTGTAAGATTATTCAGAGTGTAGAAGTAGTAGTCTAAGTACAAATATCCAACCGACTTTTAAATACATTAAAATATGAATTACATGTCATAAAGAAAAACAAAACTGCAATGGAATGATACATATATTCTTCTGTAACAAGTATCACATATATTTTTAAAAGTCCATGTTTGAAACAGTGCTCATGTAATTTATTATTTTTTTCATGAGTAAGGGCCTTTAAAAACACCTCTCAGCAGCACTGCTTAACATACCTTTCTCTGAAAACGATACATGCAACCAAGCAAGTCACTTCTTTTTTTTTTTAACCAAAAACCCAGCATATATTGTGGAGTACTTTTACCACTAACAAATATGAACAGATAGCAGTTATTTGATAGATCCTATGTATCACAGTAAATAACTGGAAAGAAATTTCAAAGGCAAAAAATGGTTTTAGCTTAAGCTCAAATACCATCTCTGTACTCTTAATTTCAAAACACTTCTCCAGAACAACTTCGCCTACCTCCAGGAAATCAACCAACGCTCAATGACTAGACAAACGGAGTGAAGTGGTGTTACCCAAAGTCTTGAAATGCTCCTGAAATTCCTCATCTGTTATATAATCACAAAGCCCTTTTAAAACATCTAGCAAAAATGTATCTGTTTTAGAGGTATAAATATACGTTGCCACGGGTTACTCGGCAGAGAAGAGAGCAACTCTTCTTCTCTCTCCCTCCTTTCTGTGACAGCCATCTCCAGACAGTCAGCGTCTCTGCAGCCCTTTCTGGGATGGCCAACACAGCTCAGACTCTCAAAACCAGACCAGCTCGGTTCTACAGAAAAGCTCCTTTTCCATACCCGAGAGAGAAAGGAGTGAAATACCTTCCTTCCCTCAAATGAAGAAGAGCAAAGCAAAATTGCTAATTCTGCTAGCCTTCCACATAATCTCCTCCCTCATCTTCTGAGCGCAGATATTCTACCTTTGCCTTACCAGGTACTTCTGACAGGTCAACACAAGCCTGTACATATATGCATACCCATA
>NW_010332898.1:0-540 GCF_000700745.2 Antrostomus carolinensis | reverse complement strand
GGGACCAGCAGCGCCAACCACAGGGTCCCTGGTTTTGGGGAGAGACTCGTGTGAAGAAAATCCATCCATATAGGGCTGGAAAAAATGGTACGTGAAATTATATTTTCAAATGCTCTAAAAAGAGTTTAAATCTCAAGAAGGGAACAAGTAGTTTTCTCCTTGATGGGAAGAATGAGAAAGGGACAAGAATAAGTAAAAACCCAGTTTTTACTTAGGTTTTTTTTAATTTATTTTTTACCAGGTTTTTTTTTATTATTATTTTTTTCTTTTGGTTGTTTTTACCTTTTTTTTTCCTTTTTTTTTTTTTTTTTTCTTTTTAAGATCTTAGATTTATTGCAGAATTGTCCAGGTACTAAACAAGGGTTGGGATTCATTGTGCCAGTCCCGACACAAACAGAGCAGAAGATGCATCATGAGCCTTCACAAACATAAGAGAAACTACAACTTCATAAAATTGAATTTAGGCAAGTCCAAAGCACTGGACCATGAAATCACAGCATTGCCTCGATTGGAAAAGACTTTTAAGATGATCGAGTCCAA
>NW_010332897.1:0-14000 GCF_000700745.2 Antrostomus carolinensis | reverse complement strand
AGGAACTTCTTTACAGTGAGGTTGACAGAGCAGTGGAACAGTCTGCCCAGGGAGGTTGTGGAGTCTCCTTCTCTGGAGACATTCAAGACCCGCCTGGACGCCTTTCTATGTGATCTTATTTAGGTTCCTGCTCCAGCAGGGGGACTGGACTAGATGATCTTTCAAGGTCCCTTCCAATCCCTAACATTATGTGATTCTGTGATTCCCTCAAATTCACAAGTGGGCATTTGTCCAGTTCAGTCTGACTATGTGTCCAGATTCAAGACTGAAGCAATGCAGCCAGATAACGTCACTGTCAGTGGTTAAGCTTTAGGGGACATAGATATGCTGTGTTAATACCAGTCAGAGAGGATAAACTTAAAAGTATAAAGACCAAATAAATTCAGGATCCTTTGTCTTGGCTTTCTAATTCTGAATCTTTAAGATACACCCAGGCCCTCTGGTCTTCAGACTCTCTCTGCAGCCTCACAGTCAGGAACATTTTTAAAAGGTTCTGAACTGAACAGTTGTCTGCAGGAGCAAAGTTTTATGTCACATTCCAAAAAAATGTGAAGCTGTGAGTTTTACTGTGAGAGGTGCCAGCTTATCTTTGAATTATAAGTAGTTTCTGCTTTCTCATTATGTGTTAGTATATTTCAAGCAACTCTTTCCAGATTTTCTCTTCAGACTCTATTTCTTCTAAAGAGGTGCTACATGAATGGAAATTATTTAGCAAAATAATTAAAGGACAAATATTCATCATGCTTTGGAAAAAAAATAACCTCAATTCTATTTCAACCTTAAATGTATCCATCACTTTTTGAAGTGCTAATTAGACATACATATCATATTTTATTTTGTAAAACTATTTACTAATAATAGCATTGGATATGTATTTATTAATGATATCCTTATTCAGCACTCATATTATAAGTATCATCAGGATATCATAAAATCTGGAAGTTTACTATTCTTTAATGTACCTGAATTCATGAGAGAACATTATTCATCTCACACATTTTGTAAACATTACAGCTTGGCCAAGTTACACATCAGAGATGAGAAAGACCCTCTAGGCTAGCTTGGGACTCATGAACTCACTGTCATTCACCTTCATTAGGTGTAGGATGAAACAAACTCACTCTGAACACTGTCAATATTTATACATGTATATTTAGATATTCTGACATTTCCTGTATAAGAGTGAGATCGATTCAAGAGAAATGAATGAGAGTGTTGACATTTTTCAGTTAGAAAGTATTCTGCTGACATTAATTAAGTTTTCTTAAACTCATGAACTTTGTAGCATTAAATGCTTAATTTGATATTTTCGCTCAAGTGGAATTAGAGAACACAAATATGAAGGTTACTTTTACTTTATTTTTTTGACAATCATCACTAGGAGTAGGATGTCCTAAGAAAAGACACTTTAGTAGCATCTCTTTTTTCAGTGAATGTTCTTATAGCCCTTCAGATCCAGTAAGTTTCTAATTATGATTCTCCCTGCAGGCCTTTAAATATTCTTCCCTAAATGCTCATAATTACAATTGTCTTCTGGAAATCCTGTTCATAGTGTTTACACAAACTTATTTTAGGAATCTACTTTAATAGAAGATTCAGAGTCAAGACTAACTCAGGTGTTCTGAATCCTCTTTAGAGGCATCATTTGCTCTTCAATGATTATAGGATTATAAGCATATAAGCATATACATACTAAGCATATATAATATGCAGACTTAGGCATCTATACAGAGTATATACTACTTCCCATTATCATTAGGAGTGTATTACTTCACAAGTGCCATACAGATGTCAACTCAGATGTCAGACAACACCATTCCTATGTTACAGCCCAACTGAAGTGACTACAGCTATTAATCAATAAATATCTGTTTGTGGACGGTCAATAGGGATGACTGATCTTTGTTATCAGCACTATTCACTGCTATTTTGCATAATTTATTCTTAAAGGTGTAATGTGAATATATTAGAGAATGCCTAGAAAACTAGAGTTCTGAGGATTGAAACTCAAGTGAGGTAATATAAAAGTGGCTTTTATTTAACAGCATATTAGAACCTTATGCTGATGGCAAAACCTTCTAATTAGCATGTTGTTAATTGGATAAACATATAGGAAAAAAATAAATGTAGTGAGAAAAGGAGTTAGGATTTAATGCACAAAAAATAAACATATAGTTTCAGTTAACTAGAGCGGAGAGTTAAGTAAATGCAATCACAGTCAGCAAAAGAAGTGCAAAGAACAGCACATAGGATATGATGTTGGAAGAATTTTAAAATGATCTTTAAAGATGCGAGAGGAAGATGGGATGTATCAATACAACAGAAAACTCTTACTGTTATTCCAGAAGCAATAAAGTGGGAAATAGGGCTAAAAGAAAAAATAACAAAAAGTATGGAGAGTTGAGGTGATAACTATCTTGCAACGCAAGACACAGGAGTAAACACGAGGATAACAAAAATAGGCTGAAACATCCAGACTTTTTGGAGAGCAGAGGCACTGCTGAAGACAAAAAAAAAAAACAAAAAACTAGTGAACACCTGAAGTGTCTGACACTACTAAGTCTCTGACAGCAAGGAAATGTGAGAAGAAGAGAGGGTACAGGTGGTAGGTAATAACTGTGCAAAGGAGGGAAGAATGATGAGCATGAAAGTTGGATATGGTATATATATATATATAAGGAAGATTGTGTTTTCCCAATTTTGAGCTGGGGGAAAGACATATTAATGAATAATATGGAGAGTCAGGAATTGAACTGAAAACCTGATCACCAAGGAAAACATGAAATGGCAGGCTGTGTTGAATGTTTGTGCTGCTAAAAGTACTCTAGAAAGAGAAGAAGAAGCGTAGGTATGAGTAGTACAACGGAGCAAAAAGTGGAAGAATGGGAGGTTAAGAAACAGGAAAATTAGCAGGGAAAGATGCAGATAGAAAGGAAGAGATGCAGAAAAGATTAGTTTTATGGGAAGTGTTACAAGAACACAAAGGTCCAAGGTTATGTTAAGCTTAGCTATAAACGGGTATTTGTAAGAAAGATAAAGAGGAATAGGAATCTGTCTGATAGAAGAGGGAGGAGTGAGAAAGAGAAAATAAAATGTACAAGTATATGTGGGTTTTCTGAATTCATGAAGAAAGGGGAGGCAGACAGAAATCTTTAATAAGGATGAAGTTACATGTCTAATCCAAATGAGTTATAAATCCATTTACCTAATAGAGAAATGTGTCTGCAAAGTCCTCATTGAAGCAGGTCATGAATAATCAGTTAATTACCTACACATTTCCATTAGTAGATAGATTGATCTTCTATAATGCACTGGTGGTGTGGATCATAGATGTCTTGACCAAGGAACCACTTCCAGAGAAGTAACAATTACATGAGTGACAGACTTTATGAATGGAATATAAAAGAAAAATTGAAATCATAGTGCTTCTTGCCTTTCCTGGTTTGGTGTTAACTGTAAGAATCAGGGAAGAATTTCATGCACAGCAAGGGACCTTCAGAAAAAAGCATTCAGTCACGTTTATTTAGAGCCCTGTATTTTCTCTTGTCTATTCCCTAAAATCAGACAGTTGGATTGCATGAATAATAGGGAAACATCGGAGGAGTGATTTTATTAATCTAGTCCTCTCCTCACAGGATCACAACAATCATCAGATTAGGAGGATTAATGTAGTCAGTGCAGAGGAAGCCACAGTCACTCTTTTGAAAAAGCACCTGCACAGCATTAAGTGTCGTATAGCTTATGCATTAAAAAAATGGGACTGCTGACTTTACCATATATTCTACTTCTTACAAAGTTTCACGCTTTTCACACTCATTACAATTTACTGTATTGAATTCTGAGCATTTTGATGGCCTGTGACAATTGCATTTGTTGTCTATCTCTTAAGAATTTTATAATCATATGGAAATCAGGTAGACATAAATAACTATTTAATAAATTCAAAGGTTTTTTTACTCATGTTGTACGCTTGTAACCATAGTTTTCTACCAAGAAAATTAATGGGACTTTTTTTTTAATTCTTCTTGGGGGAAACAAACTTAAATTAGGTTAGTCCTACAGGACTCTAACACAATACACCCTTAGACCCAGATGAGGCATCGATTCTGAATGTTACCTCTGTCTAGTCTGTGTCCTGGAGGAGCAGAAGTTAGTTATCCCAGTTTACTCATAATCATTTGGAAATTCCTTCCTCAGGAGGATGTAGTATCATGTTCTTCTAAGCTACCGGATCCCAATTATAGTTCAGTTGTTCTTTCTGTGTGTTTACCCAAGTATCCTTAATTTTATATTGTTCTCTATAAAAAAATATGTGCAAGGATCTCAATTTATATAAAGGTTTTCCTCATGCTGCAATACCTAGAGTATTTATTCATTCAACTGACAAGTGAGGAACATTAAAGAATGAAAAAATGTTATTTGTTTTGTTTTTTATACGAGGTTAAGCCAATGGAGCTACAAGAGTTTGTACTAATCAAAGAACTTTTCCCATGTATTCTAAAAAGTGAAATGAATGCCTTTCCCAGCATTGTGAATCTCAAAACTGTCAAAAAACTCATCCTTAACAATTATGAGATATGTAAATATACCTCAGCTATTTTTGCTTGTCATATTTGTTTTACTGTTTTGTGACGGAGTTTTCACATATATTAAGAAGAAAAGGAGAAAAGGTTAGTCAAAATACAATAATTGCAGTAGTTTGTGCTATTAGAAATGCCTTCACCGTATCTACTAAAATTTTTAATCTAAAAGACCAAATGTATAAATGAATGTCATAATTTTCTCTAAAATGGAAAAATTAAATGATTCCACATCTTCTTTTATTTCCTTGTAAAGTCTTTTGAGACTGACAGTCATTCTCATAGTCTATAGGTCTTTTTGTAATGAGACAATGTTTTCTTTGAACTGTTGAGGTTTCAACAACTCCAACAGATTCAGAACAAGCTACCTCCCATATCTCATGGATTGTACTTTTGTTAAGTGTCAAAATTTATGTTCACCTTTTTCACCTCTGGTTCAGGTCTGGCTGTCTGCCCTCTATTCTAGTTCTTCCCCACCCAGGATCATTTAGTTCATTACTCTTGCTTAGGTAGAACTTGCACCTGCCTTCAATGGAGTGAAACTTGTGTGTCACAGTCACTTTGATTTTGAAATCTGTTCCCCAATCTGCTTACAACCAGACGGAGCCTGGTGCTCTCTGTAGATGTCATTAACAAGCTCTTGATTTCATTTTCCAGACTGTTAGTGGAACTACCCTATTATTCAGGACCCACTGGACCTAAACAGATGCATTTGCTACATCCTTTTGGTTGAGGAGTGAATCATTGATAATCTCATTCTTAGTACAGGTTTCTGCTCAGTTTTCTGTTTCTGTTATCTAATCTCCGTTTTCAGTTAGCTTGTGAGACGTTTTGAAAAGCAGTGTCAAAAGCCTTACTGAAGTAAAAATATATATATATTTACTGCTTCTCCTCTATCTACAAGGCCTGTTACCCAGTCCTGTGAGGAAAGTGGAGAGGTTTCATATGATTTTTCTTGAAAAACTGGTTTTGTCTGCTGCTTGCCAAGTTTTAATCTAGGCTCTTTTTTCTATTTTCTTTTTTTTTTTTTCCCCAATTATTATTTCTTTCCCTGTTTACTGAAGAATTAAAATTAAACTGCCTAGGTCTTTAAAAAAGGCCTTTCCTTTTCTCCATTTGTAAGGTGGTACTATGTTTCTCCTTCTCCTTCCTTCCAGAACCTCATCCAATGCCCGTGAACTCTCAGAATGAATTTAATTTGTACTAAAATGTTTGTAAACTTTGTACTTTCCATTTTCTTTCCACTTCATTATTTGTTTTCAGATCTTGTTATAAGTACGTAGAATGCTCCTCTTGCTTTTTTTTTTCTTTTTCTTCTCTTTTCTCTTTGATGTCAACAGTTTATTTATTCCCTGCAAATGAAGTTCTGGTTATAGTGCTGTAAAAAAACCAACCAAACAAACAAAAAAAACCAACTGAGGCATACATCTGAGCCACTACTCTGTACATCAGAGTTGGTGGCAGTTCCATGGGACAGGAAGAGTGGTAAAGCTAGGATGCATATTTTGAAAAGTACTGATATAGAGTCTACAGAGAAATATCTTAATACTCCAGAAATAAAAATAATAAAAAATCGTAATTCATAATTGCTATAACCTGTAAAATTGTGTTTTAATAATGGCAGCAGCAGCGGTTCTGTCAAGACTATAAAAACTTTCTCATTCTTATATAGTCTTAATTTATAGGTTTGTTGAAATTCAACTGATTAATATGAAATTTTGCACATACATTGAAGCTTTAAAACCAGCTTTTTTCATTTTATCCAAACTAGTTTTAGTAGTCCTAATTCCATCCTAAGGAAGTATAATATATTTAGCCATGTAAAAACGTTTTTATTATTTTTTTCTCATGATAACACACTCAAACTTGGAATTTAGACAGGTGTATTTTCAGAGTCATTTTGCCATCCATCTGAAAATGTTCACTGTTTATGAAGTTATATCTTAGCATTCTCTTATGTTCAGTAGGGATTTCTTCAATTTTTGGTTTTTCATTGCTCTTTTTCAAATATTTCCTCTTCACTGGAACATGCACAGCACTTTAAGGACCAGTCTGTGAATCCCCGTAGGTGACTGTAGTGCTGATCTGTTTTGATAATACATTAATATCACAGAGATGTGGGAAGGCCTCTTCTTATCCTAGACTTCAAAGAGAAAGCAGAGTATTATTTCTTGCAGTTTTGTTGAAAATTTAAATTGAGGCTGGGTACTGAAACCTTTTTTGTTTAGCAATCCCTTGTAATTCCTATACCTTTCTATAGATATGTGTCTATACAGTGGTTCCTTACTCTCTCTCCTGTTTAGTCTTACCTAAAGAAAGAATTTTGCACATGTTCGTCTTGGATGACATTACATTTTCTGAAATGATTCATCTATCATATTGTAAGCATCTTCTTTATGATGAGAAGGACCACACCCAATAGAAATGCTCCTTTTAGTTGTGTCTCTTCATTGACTATAAAATAAGTCAAGGAAATTTAGTATAGATGTAAAAACCTATAGTCCAGACATCTGTAGCTAAATGTATCACTCCCTGAGGGGCTATAGTTCAGAAAAAAAAGAAAAAAAAAAAAAAGAAATTCATATTTTCATATTTTAATCCTATTTATTTGGCCTATTTAGCATAAATTAAAATTAACAGTGGCAGGTCTTACTCTCATGAAAAAAAAGCTTTGCTTATGTAGAGGTCAGAGAGGGAATGAGTACCAAACAGCTTTAACAGTGAGACCCTTATTTTTCTGAGTGTGACACAGGTTGGAGTTTTTTTGTTATTTTTCAAAAAATGCCATAATATTTATAATTAAAATTGTGAAGGTATAGTAAGGCTAAGTAATGCTTTAAAGAAGCATTAATAATTGTGAATTCTTTGTCTGTACTTCAGAATGCCTTAGATCTAACTATCACATTGCATGCAGCCAAATATGTTAGTGATAAAATATAGTCAGAACCCAAACGAATAAATGAATAATTGCTTTTGCAGAATAGAAGTAATTTCTGACTCTGCAGACATTGGCTTTGATAAATACAGCTGCTACCTAGGATAAAGCTGATATTGCCTTTCAGTGTGTGGCCTTATTAAATAGAGATCTTGCTATAGGTCTTACTATAGCATGTGGGATATATTCGATTAGCTACCAGAATCACTCAAGGGTGCAAAGGGTTTCTTTTCTTTAGAGGCGTGGGCTGGGAGCTCTTTTTTTCACAATAACCTACTGATTTCAAATGGCTATTTGACATGCATTTTTCATCAACATTTCATATCTTCATTGATAAGGGAGATAAATAGCTCCCTGGGCTAGTAATTGCCTATGGAGTTCAATGCTTTTAGATGAAAGAGTCCAATACACTACTGACTGAGCAGATTAGAAGGTCTTTTAAGTATTTTGAATTAGTAAGGATACCTAAATGATATGAACCTAAGGTTAGTTCTACAAAGGGACTTCATGCTAGTCTTTGCAACGTAAGCCTCTGGGTTTCTGGAACTCAAGGTGGCATCCAAACTCTGCACTAGATGTTTTTGTTACCTGGGTGATGCCTGAAGAAAGTTTGATGCCTTACACTGGGGATCATAAGAACCAGCACAGTGAGGAGCTTGCTACGAGCTCCTGAAAGCTGACTAGTGCAAAAGACTGAAAAGGAGTGCCTCTTTGCATTATTCGTGGCAAAGGAGAGCCTTACTTTGCTGACTCTGTTGGCCATAGTTCAAAACCTTCCCTAGTAGAGTTCCTTCCTCACTTCTAAACACAGAGAAGTAGGGTGTCACTGCTGCTTTAGAATCAGAATATTAGAATCATTAAGGTTTGAAAAGACGTCTGAGATCCTCAAGTCAAACCATCAAACCAGCATCACCATGACCACTAAACCATGTCCTGAAGTGCCATGTCTACACATTTTTTTGACACCTCCAGGGATGGTGAGTTCACCACTTCCCTGGGCAGCCTGTTACAATACTTGACAACCCTTTCAGTGAAGAAATTTTTCCTAATATCCAATCTAACCTCCTCTGCCACAACTTGAGGCCATTTCCTTTTGTCCTATCACTTGTTACTTGGAAGAAGAGACCAAGAGCCACCTCACTACAACCTCTTTTCAGGTAGCTGTAAAGAGTGATAAGGTCTCACCTCAGCCTCCTCTTCTCCAGACTAAACAATCCCAGTTCCCTCAGCCAGTCCTCATAAGACTTGTTCTCCAGACCCCTCACCAGCTTTGTTGTCTTTCTCTGGACTTGCTTCAGGGCCTCCATGTGCTTCTTGTAGTGAGGGGCCCAAAACTGAACATGGTATTTGAGGTGCGGCATCACCAGTGCCATGTACAGGGGGACAATCACTTACCTAGTCCTGCTGGCCACACTATTGCTGATGTAGGCCAGGATGCCATTGGCATTCTTGGTCACCTGGGTGCACTGCTGGCTCATATTCAGCTGGCTATCAACCAGCACTCCCAGGTCCTTTTCTGCCAGGCAGATTTCCAGCCACTCTGACCCAAGCCAGTAGCTTTTCATAGGGTTGTTGTAACCGAAGTGCAGGACCCAGCACTTGGACTTGTTAAACCTCATACAATTTACCTCGGCCCATAGATCCAATGATCCAAACTTACCAGATCTTTTATACATGTGAGAACTGAATAGCATCAACAAATACTCTGAATGTGGGACACCTAGTTTTGATTTCTCTCTCTGTCTACTGCCTCAAGTTTTCCAAACCACTTCCCTCATCTTCCTGAAAAATGTTCTAGTTACCAGATCATTGATCTGAAATGTCTTATGAAGGCAGCATGTTCTGTGTACTGTGTGTCCTCCTGGTAAAGAGCAGAAAGCACTGCAGAAGAAAGGCAGCCTCCTAGGCCACAGTATTGTCTAGTGCACAGCTCACAGGACTGAGATAGCTGGATCCTAGCTGAGCTCTGGATACCAATAAGAATAGGTGATACAGACACCAAATTTTGCAAATACGGCAAATATTTGAATGTTTATCGAAGACATAGCCAGCTATTTTCTGCTGTGCTGTTTATATGTCTGTTTTCCTCTTTTTTCACTCCTTTCAACATCTTACTGTTTCATTAAGCCAGTTGATTCATCATTTGAGAGTGGAGAAGTACAGCTCACTGAGCACCCAGACAGTTTAATTTAATTTTCCCAGGTTTTTAGATGGAGGCTCGATTTGATGTGACCCCTTGAAATTTAACCTAGCCCTTGCTGTTGCTAATCAAATCCTGGCAGACTGTTACATCAGTGAGAAGAGTTTTAAATTGTAGTAGCATTAGTTTGTAGAAAAGTTTATTTTGCTAGAGCTGATGTGATAATGAACCTTCTCTTTTTCCATTTCAGCAGAGAGAAAATTTGATCTTGGATATAAAAAGCTTTGTAGTGAGGAACAAAAAATGAGTCTACTTCTTTATTTATTTATAGCAAAGTAATTTCAGTACAGGAAGGACAAAAGATGGAACATCGACTTTCAGATTTTAGGGTTTTGCCTGCACCTTTTAATTTCTGTTTCTTTTGTTTTTTACTGATATTCTGCACTTGAAAAAATAGATTTATTTTTTTTTTATCTTACCCAGGTACTCTTATTTGTTAATGTGTGGAAGAACCTTCCTCTTCAGTTCAATCATTTGGATAGAAAGGTGATGAGTTATTCCTTATGACTTTTTCTTGGCACTCTGCTGCATTCATCAGGGTGTGCATAATTTTGACTGCAATTAATGTAATGTACATACTTTATCGGAAAGTAGGGTGCAGTTCTCTAGTAGGGCAGAACTTGGGCTGAAGATCAAAACAAGTGGATACGCAACTGAAAAACTGTGCACTTCAAAGATCAAATTGTACTTTCAAATGTATATCTGTAACCCATGGAATTGACATTTCACCAAGTCACAGACCTTATATATAGTATGGATGGTAGTTTAACAGATAAGATTTTTTGAAAGATTTGTTATTGATTTTAATGATGTAAAATGTGAACCTTTGTGAATTGAGTCAATATAACATTCATTAGTCTTCAAGTATAAGTTTGGGAAAGTAAAAATTTTGCACTACCTTTACAAACTGTTTTCTGTTCTTTCACTTTTTCTCAACTGGAAAAATGTACTTTAAGGTTTTCATTTTCCTCTGAACTATGAATCTGCTGCCCAAGGCAAGAACCAACAGATGTGTGGTCAAATCCAGTATAACAAGTCTTATTTTCTTTGATAATGGCAGCTTTGATCTGTCCAAGAGACCTATTCTGGGAAATGTTCCCTATGATTCTCACTGAATCTTAAATTGATTAAACCAAAAACAGAAACAGAAAAATGCTTTGCCTTGATTTGCTATTTACAGGCTTGAGAACTACAATATCAGGCGTTGTTCAAAGATGACTAAATACAGCATAAGCTCAGTGGAGAAAACATACTACAATCAGGATTTAATATAGACCAGTTAAGCTCAAACCAGCACCTCTTTGAACAGAACTTAAATACTTTTTCTGCAAAATATTTCAGTGTTTCTCTAGATGGCCCCATATAAATGATGATCCAATATTAATGGCACAATTAATGACACTACTCACTACTATCAGAGGTTTTCTATCTCAGAGCATTATTTATGTTTCCAGAGATTTCCAGTGGAAATTTTTGTTGTTTCTATTATTTTTTTTATTTCCTGTTTGTTTTTAAATGTGTTTTACAGAAAATATAAAACAAATATAATTTTATATTAAAATTGAGTAGTGTGTACCCTCACTCTACGTAGAGGCAGAAAAAGAATACTTAGTACAATGTCAACTACTTAAGCAGTTCTCTTTTATTTTAAGCTCTCGGTAACTATTTTTAATTATTAATCATAGAATCCTAGAATGGTTAGGGTTGGAAGGGACCTTAAAGATCATCTAGTTCCAATGCCCCTGACATGGGCAGGGACACCTTCCACTAGATCAGGTTGCTCAAAGCCTCATCCAACCTGGCCTTAAACACTTCCAGGGAGGGGGCATCCACAGCTTCTCTGGGTAACCTGTGCCAGTGTCTGACCACCCTCACAGGAAAGAATTTCTTCCTAATATCTAAACTAAACCTACCCTCTTTCAGTTTAAAGCCATTTCCCCTCATCCCATCACTACCTGCCCTTGAAAACAGTCCCTCCCCAGCCTTCCTGTAGGCTCTTTCAGGTACTGCAAGGCTATTATGGAGCCTTTTTTTCTCCAGCCTGAAGAAAGCCTCCCAGGTTTCTCAGCCTGTTCTCATTGGAGAGGTGCTTGAGACCTCTCATCATCTTTGTGGCCTTCCTCTGGACTCTCTCCAACAGGTCCATGTTCTTCTTATGCTGAGGCACCCAGAAGTGAATGCAGTACTCCAATGGATGTAGGGTCTCATGAGAACAGAGTAGAGGGGAAGAATCATCTCCCTCGACCTGCTGGCTATGCTGCTGTTGATGCAACCCAGGACACAGTGGGCCACCTGGGCTGTCAGTGCACATTGCCAGCTCATGCTTAGCTTCTTGTCCAACAGTACTCCCAAGCCCTTCTTCTCAGGGCTGTTCTCAATCCTTTCTCCACCAGCCTGTATTTGTGTTTGGGGTTGCCCTGACCCAGGTGCAGGACCTTGCACTTGGTCTTGTTAAACTTCATGAGGTTTGCATGGGCCCACCTCTCAAGCCTGTTAAGGTCCCTCTGGATGGCATCCCTTTCCTCCAGCATGTCGACCAAACCACACAGCTTGGTGTCCTCAGAAAACTTGATGAGGGTGCATTCAGTCCCATCCTCCATGTCACCAACAAACATGTTGGTGACAAACAAATAGCACTGGTCCTACTACAGACCTCTGAAGGACACCACTCATGACCAGTCTCCACTTGGACATTGAGCTGTTGACCGCAACTCTTTGAGTGCGGTCACCTAACCAATTCCTTATCCATCAAATGATCCATCCTTCCAGTCCATGCCTCTCCAACCTAGAGACTCCAGCTTAATCATATTGCCATTTTATGAACAGTGTGTTATATTCATTAGTTATTTAGAATCATAGAATGGTTTGGGTTGGAATGGACCTTTAAAGGTCACCTAATCAAATCCCCTGTAGTGAGCAGGGACTTCTTCAACTAGATCAGATTGCTCAAAGCCCCATCCAGCCTGACCTTGGATATTTCCAGGGATGGGGCTTCTACCACTTCTCTGGGCAACCTGTCCCAGTGTTTCATCACCCTCATTGTAAAAAATGTCTTCCTTCTCTCTAGTCTGAATCTACCCTCTATTAGTTTAAAACCATTTACCTCTTGTCCTATTGCAATAGGGCTTGCTAAAACTTGTCTCCATCTTTCTTAAGCCCCCTTTAAGTATTGAAAGGTCACAAGAAGGTCTCTCCAGAGCCTTCTCCAGGCTGAACAACCCCAACTCTCTCAGCCTTTCTTCACAGGAGAGGTGTTCCATCCCTCTGATCATTTTTGTGGCCTTCCTCTGGATGCACTCCAACAGGTCCTTGTCTTTCTTGTGCTGAGGACTCCAGAGCTGGAAGCAGTACTGCAGGGGGGATCTTTTGTTCCATTCAAAACAATTTCTGGTACTGTACAAACTTAAAACTATTTGCAAACAATACAAATATCTTCACCTACTAATGAAATATGATTACCTCAATAAATTGCCATCTGTTATCAAATACTTGTGTTTATTAACACTACAGTAATGGAAAGAAAGAAATGCATTAGCCTCCAAGTATGTTTGGAAAGGCCCATTCCTTAAGACTACTAGACATGAAAATAAAATTAGTGAGAGACTTCTATAATATTGATCCCTGTCTCTGGATAGCAGGAAAGTTTTAATGAGCTCCAAATTGGTCTATGCAGAAGGTAAGATGGAAAGGGTAAAGAAGCATGTGGTATACAAAGTTCCAGATTCTGTAGCAGCTGTTTTTCTCTGAACCTGTTTTTACAGTGAAGAAATTTGAGTGTCAGACATTTGGACTGCTATTTCAATGTTCCTGTTTGGCAAATAATGTATTAAGTTAAGGACTGCATTTTTAGATTCATTAAAAGAGCTTTTTTCAAGGTTAGAAGAAAGTCTATACATTAAAGTACTCTCATTTGAGAAAAAAAAAAAGAGGGGGTGGGGGCTTTGGTGCAATGTTTTATACAATACCAATGAAGGGAAAAAATCTGAAAACATTAATTTTTACTTTTCCTACAATTTTATATTTTTTGATGACCAAAGGCCATATTTATTATACTCATTAGAATGAAATGCATTGTGCAGGCCTTTCACAATTATACATCTTAAGTCTGTGGCAGAGCAAGAACTTAAATTTCATTTCCGAAAGAAAAAGAAAAATTAATGAATAATGATATTTTCATTGTTTGCAATACCAAACAGGAAAGAAATAAAATTAATTTAGGGTTAAAAATATATGCTGGGATCACAGAATCACAGAATCAAGGAACGTTAGGGATTGGAAGGGACCT
>NW_010332896.1:22734-24299 GCF_000700745.2 Antrostomus carolinensis | reverse complement strand
GAACTCTGACAGGCTTGGTGCTGTGACCACATCCCTTGGGAGCCTGTCCCAGTGACTGACTGTGTCCGTGTGTCCCCAGTACCCAGATCTCATTGTGTTTGCTCAGCCCCATGGGAACGGGACTTTCAGAGCAGGGCTGCCCCTTAGCCAGCTGCACCGAGCTCTTCAAATCCCATTATCACCAGGGTGTGACTGATTCACTCACTGCTTGTTCCCAGTTTCACTGGTGCCTCATACACCTGAAATAAATTGTGCATTCCAGATATATCCCAAATCGAAATCATCACCACACATCAGGGACCTCTTGCTCGTCACGCTGTGATTCAGAGGGTTCACTTTGAGAAGGAAGAGGGATGGAAGTTGTGCAAGGAACCTGGAAGAGAAACTGCTCTCCTGGGATGCAAAAGCCCCAGCTGGACCAGACCAGGAAGGAGTTAATTGTGTCCCCGAGGCAGCAATTACCTCCAGCTCATTACACCCACTAAAGGCACCCTGGGAGGGAGCCACAAAGCCTGGACCCGCTGGAGTTTGGAGAAGCTGTTTGACTACAGCAAACCAAGAAGTTTGTGGGTTTGGAAGGTGATTTGGAGCAAAAATCTTCCCCCAAAGATGTGCCCAGTGCTGAGATCTGCAAAGTGCAGGGCTGAGCGCTCAGGATTTCCTCGGGAAAGGGAGGATTTATCTGTCAGCTCACCTTTCCTCCCCTGCTGAGTGATGGTTGGACATCCTGGACCCGTCCTAGGGCAGACAGACCCTCCGTTCTCCAGCGGTGACATTGATCTAAGCCACGTGTGTGGGGTGTCAGAGGTGAGAACTCGTCTGAGCTGCAGCTACAGCAGGGCTTGGTTTACGGATGATCTAGCTCAGGAAGATGGAGCAGGGTCACAGAAGCTCGTTTATCTTGCTGGAAGCTCATCAAAAGCCCGTTGGGATGTCCTTGTGCTGTGCTGCACTTTACAAGACAGACATCCTTGAGCATAAGGTCAAGGCAGGTGTCATGTCCCAGATCCCAGGAGCCAGCCCTCGCTGGCAGCCTCATCCGAGCAGCGTCCGTGCCCCATTTTGCAGGAAAACTTCCCGAGGGAAAGTTGGACACTTGCTTGGATGTGGGAGAGAGAGTGCAGATGGGAAGTGGGAAATTCACTGAGCCCACAGCCTCGTCCCCTGGTTGTCACCTGCGGCTGTCGGGGAGCACAGTCAGGCCAACATCAGGACACAGTGATCCCAAAGAGCCAGACATCTTCCCTCCCCAGGGCGTGGGACATGAAAGCAGCACCGAGGCTCCAGCATTTTTCCCACTGGGAAGGTGGTGACAGCACCTTTAGTAGCAGTGGGCAGAGCTGGAGGCTGCGGGCTGGGATTTATCGCCTGTCCGGCGGCTCGTGCTCCCTCCCAGCGCCCGGGGCTGACGTGTTGATCTGCGGCGCCCGTGTGCCAGATAAATCAGCCAAACATTTGTTCCCACAGTGGCCTCCAAGCCACGGGGGGCGGCTGCAAAACCCCAGGGCATGAGCAAGGCAGGGACATTTATTTCTTGCCATCGAAGGCACATTTGTCTGTGTTCC
>NW_010332896.1:16472-22237 GCF_000700745.2 Antrostomus carolinensis | reverse complement strand
AGGGAACTCAGCACACTTGTGCTCCAGACCCTTCCCCAGCTCCATTGCCCTTCTCTGGACACACTCCAGCACCTCCATGTCCTTCCTGGAGTGAGGAGCCCAAAGCTAAACCCTGCACATCCAGTGTAGCACCCTTTAATGAAGGCTTTTCAGAGGGGGAACAAGTGCCTTTCACAAGACCGCAGACACTGATCCTTCCCGGGTTAAAACAGGAGTGACTGTGGAGATGGATCTGTGCAGGGGGAGCAGAACTGGAGCTTGGAGTGATGTGCCACTGGCTCAGGCTTTGCTGCTGCTCACAGGGATGCTCACCCCGGGGGCATCGTCCAGCCCTGACACTGGGGCAGGGGGCAGCACATGCCCCTGGTCCATGTGGGTGATCCGAGGGGGTGGGCCACTGGCAGCTGGAGCAGGGGGGTTGCTCTGGGAATGCTGAAAGCTCTGGCTCTGGCAGCAGGACAGGAAGGGTGAAGTCATGCCCGTGTCAGCTCATCCATCTCCACCGCTCGCAGGCTGGTCCCAGGGGAAGCGCAGGCTTTGGCAGCTCGGAGCGGGGCTGGAGGCGGATGCAATTCTGGCGAGCAAGATTTCTTGCAAAACCTGTAAAAAAAGAATAATAAAAAAATTAAAGTTCTTGGCTGCGAAGCTTGTTTAGAGATCTTATCTCTGGCAGAGGAAATAAAATCTCAATTCCCTCCCTTGCCGCTCGCCTCCCTGCGTGTCTTTGCCTTCGCCAGTGCTGGGTCCCCAGAGGAGCCCAGGCCATTAACTCCGCCAGGAAACGAGCTGGAGAGAGAAGCAGCTTTTGTTCGTGGAACTGGGGCTGACCTGAAGTGGCTCTGGGTGATGCTGCTGCCTCTGCCACGTGCGGTCCCTGCGCAGGGGGGGTGTCCATGGGGTGGGCACCTTGAGCAGCCCCACCAACCTGCACTGGAGGCAGGGAGCAGGCAAAAAATATCCTGGGCTTTCTGACTTGGTCAGCTTTTTTTTATTTGGAAGCCTTGGTTGGAATCCGGAGGTGGTTTGGGTGATGTTGCTCCCTCTGCTCCATCCCTGGGGCAGGGCTGGGGCTGCTGCCTGGGGTTTCTGCAGGAGGACGGACGGGGTGGCCGTGGTCATCCCAGGCACATCGCGGGCTGCGCTGCTCCTGTGTGAGCTGGCGCTGCAGAGCTGTCGGGATGCTGCATGCCATGGGATAAAAGCCATTTAATAAGTGACACCTCGATGCCATCCACGGCCTTATCTGCCATTGGCAGAGCTGGTCCCTGTGCTGAGGACCCCCCATGACTGTCCTGCAACCAAACAGGGGGACAGAGGGTGAAGAGGGTCCGGCTTCAGGTCAGCTCAGCCACCCTCCTGCCTCGTGGCATGGGGGACAGTGGGGAGAGCCGAGCCCCCCACTCAGCAGTGTGGCAGCTTTCCTACCCTCGCGTTTCATCGTCACCTCCACCCGCATGAAGAGCCTCGTCTGAGTCATCTCCTGGCTAAATGGAGTGTGTGGGCTTACGGCAGCTTTAGCTGTTCATCCTCTGCTTTGCTGGAGCTTGACACGGGGTAAAATAGAGCTATTCATCAACGTGGAGATGAGGCAGATGAATGTCCTGTACCAATAAAATGGGCCTTGCTCTCATCCTACCAGCTCGAGCAGCTGGTGTCGCTCTGTGGTCCGGTGAGGACTGCTGAAGTGGCTGCTGCTTGAGAAGCTCAAGAGATCTTAAAAGAAATATGGACTTCTCTTTTGCACTGAATGACTTAGTGCTCCAGCAGTAAAATGCGGTGCCAGAGCCTCTGTGGAGAGGAGGCTCTTGAAAATGTTCCTGCCGTGTGTCAAAGCAGGGAGAGGGAGAAGGGGAGTGGAGCTGCTGGCAGCATCTCACCTTGGCTCTCTGACATTAAATCCCTTGGGGTGAGGTTGGTGCTCACCCAGATGCCACCCAGGACAGCGTCTGGCCTCGTAGCCATGGTGTCTGCCATGGGTTTCCTTGTCTATCCCATCCTCGCCCTGCTGCCTGCTCCCTGCCTGCTCCCTGGCCGTGGCCTTTGCCACGTGCAGCTCTCCTCGTGCACGTGTCCTCTCCCAGTCCCCAAGGAGCACAGGGCAGGGGATGGTTGGTGCTGGGGTACTGTTGTCAGCTATCAAGTGATTGAAGCATCTTTGTGGAGTTTAGCAGCTCGCTTTGCATACCCAATAGCAGGTCTCCAGAGAGCAACTCCAGAGTGAAACGTTTCTCCTGGTGACTGACACCAACCTCTCTGTGAATGATGTTAAAAGCTTTTCAGCTGTGCTGTGCGGTCACCTGCCCTCACCAGCTTCTTGCCTGCAGTGTGGTGGCACACGTGCGAGGTGTCCCAGCCTCCACCCCAAGCTCCTGCTGGATTTCATCTTCATCCTGTTTGCAGAGGCCAAGCTAGTGGGAGCTGGGGGCCGTGGGAGCACACGGAGCGTGTGATGTGTCTGGTCACAGACAAGCGTGTGATGCCACGGACCTGGAGGTTGGCAAAATCATCACTGGTGGGGCTGAAAGCAGAGGGAGGTCATGGGAGCATAAGGAGCCTCCTTGGAGGAGCAGCAGTGTTTGTGCTGGGGATTTTGGGGGTGGCTGCGTGTGGTGGGGGACAGGGAGCTGTGTCCAGGGCAGCAGGATGATGCAGCATCTCTGCAGGCAAAGGCAAAGCGTATAGCTCCCAACAAACCTTCCCTCTGCTGCGTCACCTCCTCTCCTTCCTCCGGTGGGATGCCAATGACCCAGACCTGGACTGGGTGGCAGGGTCCCCCCCTGCTCTCCAGCCTGTGGCAATGGTGGGAGCAGCCCCACTCACCCAGTGAGCACCAAACTGGTGTGGCACAGCCACTCTCAGCAGCTGCACTCGTCACCAGGCCGGGGACTTCCCCAGGCCGGGGACAGTCTCAGTGCTTGTCCCATACCCGCTGCCAGTGTGACCAGAGCTGACCTGGCCCCTGCCCTGCCCGCAGGCAGGATGCTCTGGACAGGACCTTGGGGGATGTTTGAGCACCCAGGTGGGTTCCTCACACAGTGGGTGCCACGCAATGTCCCTCAGCCCCAAGATAACCCAGCTGGAAGCTGCGGGGCTGTGGAAACACAGTTCAGACCCCTCCTGCTCGCCTGCCAGTGAGCTGGGCAGCTCTGGCCCCTGGGCATCGCTCCAGCTGGGGCTGATCGGCCCCACTGGGCTGAAAGCTCGCGGTTTAGGTCCCTGTCGGCAGCGATTAGGGAGCACAATGCTGATGGCCACGCGGGGGGAGCCTGTGGCCACGGGGCCAGCGGTGCTGGGGCTTCCAGAGTGGGAGCGGGACAGGAGGACTGGTCACCCAGCACGTCCCAGCACGAGGCTGCAGGGCTGTTACGCAAGGGCTGGCGAGTGGCAGCGCATGGCTCTGTGTGTCAGGACACCCCGTGTCCCTCACTGGCTCGGGGTGACCCCAAGCTGCTCAACACCCAGGAAATCGTGGCCACAGGACGCGGCTCAGCCTCGCTGTGCTTTTGTCATCGTGATGTCAGCTGTGGGCTGGGTGTCCTGGTTGGAAACAAGGTCACGGGGGCTCATGGCTGCTGTGACCACCTTGTTTTGGTCTGTGCATCTGGGAGTTCAGATGGTCTGTGCACCTACAGCCTTCCAGTACCTGAAGGGGCTACATGAAAGCTGGGGAAGGACTTTTCATAAGGGCAGTTAATGACAGAACAAGGGGAAATGGGTTTAAGCTGAAAGAGGGGAGGTTTAGATGAGATATTAGGAAGAAGTTCTTCACTGTGAGGGTGGTCAGACACTGGAACAGGTTGCCCAGAGAAGTTGTGGCTGCTCCTCCCTGGAAGTGTTCAAGGCCAGGCTGGATGAGGCTTTGAGCAACCTGGTCTAGTGGAAGGTGTCCCTGCTGCTGGCAGGGGGGTTGGGACTGGATGAGCTTTAAGGTCCCTTCCAACCCAAACCAGTCTGGGATTCTATGAGTTGGGGCAGAGCAGGAGTGCAAAGGGAGAAGCTACTGGTGGCTCCTAAAGCTGCAATTGTGCAGGGCACTTCCCTTGCTGGGTTTGCAGCCACCTCCAGAGTGGGTGGCCGGTTGGGCCAGAGGCTGCTCATCCCCTTTGGCTCCTGAACCACAGGGCTGCTGGGGAAGGGGCAGGATGAGGAGATGTTCCCACAGACACTGCCTGCCCCACTAATCGCCGTGGCCTACTTGGTGTCTGCAGCGAGAACGGGGCTAATCCTAATCCGAGGCGAGGATAAACGGCTGCGGGTGCCGCGTGCCAGGGAGCCACGTTCTGGTTGGCACCGGCTGCTGTGCCTTGGTTTAGTGCCCTAAGCCCCAGGGTCAGGCCAGTTAGCCCAGCCCGGGCTCAGACAGAGCTGCCCTCTGGGTCAGAGCTAGTACCACTGCCTGCTCTTGGTCTACCCATCGCTGTTGAGAACAAAAGCACAAAAAACTTGTGTTTCAAGTTGTGTGTGGCTTTTCAACCTCATCAAATAGCTTTATTCACACAAACGTCTCTTAATTTACAAAGCCTCTGCCACTCATACACATCAGGGTATCCACAGTGTTCAAAGAACTTAAATAGAACGTCTCATACCAACCCAAGTAAACCAAGTACAAAAAATATTTATATAAAGTTGTTCACACGTAGGTCCTAGATAACCAGCTCTGTGCAAAAAAAAAAAGAAAAAAAAAGAAAAGAAAAATACAGGTCCATTTGCTAATATACTTATCTTTAGTTTGGAGTCTGGGTTTAAGCCTTCTGCTCTTGCTAGCTCAGCACGGGGGCTGCAGGGAGCAGTGGGAGCCCAGAGCAGGGCTGGGCCAGGGTGCCCCTGTCCTGGGGCTCACCCAGCGCCGCTGAGACCCCAACACCTCACTGGTGTTGCAAGGAAGGGGCTCAGTAAAGCTGCTGGGGTTTGCTGGATGAGTGAGCTGAAGGCCTGGGATGGGGACAGGCACTGGGATGGGGACACTAAGCACTCCCTCTTGGCCCCTGTGAGCTCCTGCTGCAGCCCAGACATCACCCTTGAAGTTCAAATCACTTGGGCAGCTCCCTGCGCTCTCCTTCCAGCTGCACCCACTGACACCCTGCTCGGATGTGTGAAATGGTTTGGGGTGTGAAGGGCCACACGCTGGGATGTGCCTGGGTACCAGCTGAGCAGCAGAGGAGCCGCTGGCACAGCTCACCCCACCACTGGTGACAGCTCCTGGACAGCACCTCAGCAAGGGAGCCAGCAGCACGAGGCACCGGCTGCATCCTGCTGCCGAGGGAGCCAGGGGCTCCACTGCCCAGACGCTGTCCCTCTGCTGAGCCCCAGACCTGCACAGCCAGGCTGCAGGGATGGGAGGCTGCCAGGAGCTGGATAAAGCACACAGCCAGCTCCTGGGGCACGGCCGAGCCGGCACAGAGCTGAGCACTGCACCCCTGACCCACAGCAGCATCCCCAAAACAGGACCAGGAGCCCCCCTCACCCCCGGGGCAGCTGTAGTGTGGGGCTGGGGGTATTGAAGGAAAGCAGCAGCAGTGTATCTCCCCGTTCTCATGCCCTGCAGACAGCACAGGGACACATGTCCCCGTTGGTGCCCTGAAGCAGTTGCCCCGTGGTGCTCGGCAGGCTTAAACCCAGACTCGGTACTGCATACGGAGGAGACACACGACGCACACAACGGAGGATTTCACAACGATGGTAATGCTTGTTTTAAATCTTATTGCTCCAAAAAGGCTCTTGGGAGCCTCTGATATGTGAAGGAGCTGGGTCCTGAGGAGTAAAGG
>NW_010332896.1:0-16432 GCF_000700745.2 Antrostomus carolinensis | reverse complement strand
ACAGCAACAAGGGGACAAGGGGGAGCTAATCTAACCCATCTAGGCTAGAGCCACCTCTGCTCTCTCCTCCCCATGGACCAAAGCTGGTCAGGAGATCCCCATGACACTTGCATGATGCCAGCAGTGTCAGCCTTGCTGCAGGCTGGTGCAGATAACACGTTTCCCAATCCTCCTGAGGCTTGGCTTGTTCCCCCCACCCACCCCACATCCCTCTTGTAAACAGCATAGTCAGAAGTAAACAGTTTCATACAATCACTCCCCCAGCACAGGCACCGGCTGGGACCCCACAAGCCCAAGGGCATCAGGGCTTCACGAGAGGGTGCTTGGCTCCCCCCACGCTGACCATCCCCAACACTTGGCTACTCAGCTTCACTGCAGCCAGGAAGAGATGGAGACAGGTTGGCCTTGGCCTGGGCAATGGGCTGCAGGTTTGGTGCTGCTTTCTTAAGCTTGAGTTTTCCCAGCGGCGCATCCCAATGCCAAAAACATCTACAGCGGAGGGAGAAGGTCAGGTCGCAGGAGCTGAGCAGGAGATGTCCAACAGACCAACCTGGGAAGAGAAGCCTAAACATCCTCCATCCCACAGCACGTGCAGGTCTGAGCTGTTCCCCGTTCCCACCTTGTTCTGGAGAGGGTGCTGGTCTGGGCCAAAGTAACTGGGAGGAGAGATGCTGGGAGCTGTAAACATGAGGCAGGTTCCTGTATAGACTGGGGAGTTGAGCACAAACAGCAGCAAAATCATCAGGGAGAAATGCTCTTAAAAGGACAAACTAATCAGGGAAAGATTCACCGTTGGCCAAAGGCTAGCAGCCCTAGGACTTGTCCTTGGAAGTGTTTGCTAAATCCTAAGTAAGGCACTACGGTCTAGCTCACTAACATCACGCTGCCTTAAAAACACATCTGCAATGCAAAAGCCGAGGTGGAGACGTGTGGTTTGAAGATGGCCTGAAGCAGTGGTGGGCCAAGAGGGCTGACCCTCCCAGGGCTTGCCTGTTCTCTGCCTGCCTGCTCTCCAGGAAGCTGACTGGAGGCAGCAGTCCCGGTGAGCAACCCAGTCACCACCTTCCACCTCCACGTCCTGTGTTTCAGGCTTGGTTTCCACACATGGAAACCTCCTGCTAGGAAGCTCCCATCAACTGGGATTTAATGCCTGGAGAGGGCCCCTTCCAGCAGGGAAAGCCACGTGCACAGGGCTGGGAGGGTGAAGCCCTTTTCCTGCACCGCTTCAAGCCAGGGTCAGGTTATAACAGTGAGAACAGGCAGGAGCAAAGGCTCTGGCAGGTGGAGGAAGGATTGTCCAGTGATCAGGGCACTAACGCTGTACTTGTGAACTATGGGGTTCAGCTCTCATGTCACCGCAGCCCTCCCATGGGATGGAAGGCTCTGCAAGCCCTCCCTGGGGAGCTGGGGGAGAAACCCACCTGCAGACCCTCGGCACGGCCGCTGCAGGGATCTGCTGCTAGTTAAGGTGAGAAATGAGAGCAGCCAAAGCACTGTTCAAAGCCCCCCGAGAGTGTTCTGGGGCCAGGGCTGAGCCCAGCGCCTGCTGACCAACCCCAAACTGCTCAATCCCCAGTAACCAGCCTGGCAGGAGCCCGTGCAGTCACGGTCTGGCTGCTGCTGGCCACAGCCCACAGAAGCATCCCTAGGAACAAAGAGAAGAGCAGTGTGGGAACAGGGGCTTGGCGCTGAATTTGTGCTGTTCAAACCTGCACAAGTCACAGACACATGGTCTGGAGCCTCCTGGCACTGTCCTCCTGAGAGGGACCTGGCCTTCCTGCAGTGACAGCCTTAGCTTTGCATCCTGGAATAGATGGAAAATAAAGAAACCTCTCCCTCCTTTCCCTGCTTTAGCTTTGCCTTAGCTCATCTGGATTTCCTACATTTCCATTCATTCCCATGAGGTCAGCAAAGTACTCTGAGGAGATACAAGGAGGTGCTGCCAGTTCAGGAACCTTCCAGCGAAGCCACAGGAAAGCTGCAGCCTGCACACAGGCAAGGAGCAGCTCCCACAGCCAGGGACAAGGGGGTCAGAGGGACCCTCTTCTGCCTGGCCAGCACCTGGGCAGCTTGTGAGCGATGCTGGGTCAGACCAGCCCATTCCCCAAACTGCTGCCAGGTGATTTAGCCTGGTGAGAAATGTTTTAGTTGGTTCAGAACCTGCAGGGTGGAGAAGAGGTGGTGCTTTACATTGCATTTACAGTGAGCAAAATCTAAAGACCATCAACACGGGGTCAGACCCAGAATATTAGTGTTGCTCAAAATACAGGTGAGGAAATCAAGTATTAATGGCTCAGGGTGAGGTTCCAACCTCCTTACCTGAGCTGTACTGTATTGTAACCAAACCTACACAGCAGCATTGCCTTTTGCTTCCTGGAGACAGCTATCTAGCAGGGAAAAGTGTTTTGTGGGAGGCTAAAATCCAGCCTGTGAGCCATTTAGGCCAAACCTCCTCCTCTCCCAAGTATTGTTCCTTAACAACTGCAGTTTGGCATGAAATGGATCAGAACAGCAGACTGCTTTCTGTTTCTCTGCAGACAATGTCCACCTGATAACGTGGTGACAGGCTGCCCGTCGCCCTTTGTACAGAAAGGCCACAACTAAAGCCACCAGAGAAATCCAGCTCAGGGAGAATGAAGATCTGCCTGTCACAGCAGCAGACCCGCCTCACCAAATGGCTTTCCAGCTTGTTTATGCTGCTCTATCCTAATGTCAACTGCCCATAACCCCACAGCATCCACGGATTCAGAAGCTGCCTGGCTATGAAATTCTTTAGCTGCTTGCCACACGTGGTCTGAGAGACTGACTTTCTCTAAAGCATTGCACTGCGGTGCAAACCCAGCAATCACTTTGTTCCCAATTCCCCTGGGTGAAAGCAGCAGCTTTAAACCCAAAGTTGTGCTCAGCAGCTGGTGTTTGGCAGCACACTTTGCTGCTGGGCTGCAGATTCCCACCTCCTGGAACCAGAACTTCTCTAGAAACATCTACTGAGTCAATGGCAGCACAGAGGAGACAAGGGGAGGGCTGGGCAGGGGCAGCTCTGCTCTCTACATCTTGTTTAAAAGTCTTGTAAAGATGATAGCTGTCAGCTTGCACTCTTCCACAGGCCCCTGCAGCCCCCTCCCACACCCCCAAAATACCTCTTCCCAACAAAACAAAGTAACACCCAAAGATTTCACATTGCCAGAGATCCTGCAGACCAGGGGTCTTCTGTATTATCATCTTCCCTTATCTTTGACTTCCCTCCTTGCACGTAAATAATGGAGATTATGGGTCCCTGGTAAATAAACCTGCAAGAAAAACAAGAAAGGAGAAAGAGAGGTCAGGTATGTCAGCAGTTCTGTCCCAGTTATTACACTGTGACAACGTCCTGCCAGCCCTCCCGCTGCCACCCAACCCAGACTGCAGGAAGAGTAAGCAGGATCACAGCTCAGTGTGCTGGCTGCTCCTCTCCTTTCATTCCCAAGCCTTCATTAAAGCATCATTTGAGGATCTGGGAGAACTCGAGATGACCTTCTCCTTACACAGCCCAAGACCACTGCAAACAGCAATGCCTACAACACGTGCACTGGGTGGAAGGTGTAACGGTAACTGGAGTCACCCAGCTGCGGGATGGAAGGGCTGGAGGACACCAATGCAGAGAGGGAGCCTGCTCCCACAGCCTTCCCACTGCTCCCAGTTAGCCTGAGGCCTCTCCAGTTAGCAACACTGCTGTTATCCACCCAGGCACTGCAGGGCTGGACTCAGTTTACACTCAGCTCTTTCCTGGGAGTGATTCAGACAGCCCGGCGCAGAGCTCGCTGCCAAGGTCGTACACATCCAGCTGCCCCAGCGCGTGGGCTGAGCTGGGACCAGTTGGCTGGGGGGTTGACCATCACCCCACATGCCCATAACACAGCCCCATCCCACAGGGTTCACCGCAGTGACAGCCCAGCTGGAACGAGGATGAGCATTAGCACAGCAGAGCCTGGCCTTGAGGGTCCACGTGATGCACCCAACAAGCGCTGGCTCTGGGTCCTCCAGCAGGAAAGGCAGAACAAGCTGTGACACCAGGACACCCTGCACCACTCACCCTGTGCGTCAGCAGCAGCTCAGGCTTCTCAAGTGGCTCTGCAAGAAGCAGAAGAAAAAAAAAAATCCATTTTGGGGCAAGTGAGAGCAGAGCAGGATGAGCCACATCCTGTGCTCGTGACGGGGATGCTCAGTGCCAGGGATTTCAGGGAAGAACGGGCAGATCTTTGCTGCACCAGTCCCTGCTCTGGCCAAAGCCCCAACAAACAGCATCTCCCACAGCCCTCGTAACACCAAGGGTGCTGCACGGATTCCTCCACAGCCCTGGCAGTGCACCTTCCTGTCCTCCTAGCTCAGGGACACAGAAACACTCAACTCCACACCTAAGCCATCAGCATTTTCCTCCTGGTTTGTTGACAACCCAGCAAATTCCCTGTGGACATCCCACCCAGCAGCAAGGCTGGAGCCAGCAGAGGAACAGCACAGCACACATGGACATGATGTCAGTTCTGTATGGGAAATGGATAATTCGGGATGTCACAACCTTCAGAGGAGGGATCAGCCAGTTGTTGCACTGGGGAGCAGCAGTGATGATGAAAGCTGGGACCCCACCTGCCCAATGGAGGGTCTCCCCACCACTGTCAGATCTGCCCACTGGCACCTCAAGGGCCTCTTGCAGTGGGGGGACAGGGCTGGAAGTCACAGAAACACATGAAAACCTTCAACCCAAGGGGAGGACCCTGCTTCACTGTGTCACCTCTCCTGCTGTGCACGGGGGGTAATCTAGCAATTTAATTTCTCCCCAGGTGTAAGCTCTGAGCTCAGTTACATGGAAAATATTGGGGGTGGGTGGATTTAGCTCCCCCCAGCCCCCTTTCAGCAGGGGCAGATCCACACTGAGGGGTACAGCCAGGTCCTCTCCCACCAGGAAGGAGCAAGAGGCTCTGCAGAGACACAGAATGACAGCAACGGAGCAGCGGGAGAGACCTGCTGAAGAAAAACTGCCGCTGCCCAGCAAATTACTCAAATCCCTGAGCCCTAAGAAATCTCATTAAAGAAATCCATGTCTGAGGAACACATTTCTAAAGGCAGAAGCTGCCTCTGCTGCTCAGAGCAGAAGCCAGGGCCGTGGGCACGCTGCTTTTCTGGAGAGGTTAACCAGGAGATGCCACCTTTGCAGGCTGCAATCAGAAAAAAGCCTTTCTGTTTGAGACGTCAGGCTGGCACCCCGACATCAGGTCAGGGGCAATCAAGTGAGGAATTTTCTGGAAGATTTCTCCTGTGGTGCAGCTTCATTAGCAAGTAGGGCAGCGTTCCTGTTCATGCTTCCCTGGAGTAGGAGCATTTTCAGGGAAGGCGTTTGCTCGAGCAGCCCCAAGCTCACAGCTCTGAGACAGGAGAGCTCATTCCATTGACGCACGTTGTTTCGGGGGCTTGTTCGAGAGCCTTTAATCCCTCCACTGATGCCACTTAAGAGTTTTAAATCAGCTCAAATGTTCATTTGGCATCAGCAGGATATGAACCAGCAGCCCACGGAGTCCTCATCCAGCACCTAAGGAAGATGACAGTCATGCGTGGGCCACGGCAGGGATGGAAGGTGGCAATGCCGTCTGCGTGGCAGCGGAGGACTCGGTGCCGGGGAGCGAGAGATAACCCAGCACCTTCTCGTGTTAGTGACATCACCTCCCCCTGCGTGGGAGCACAGGGTACAAGGGACGGGGGCTGAGAGCCTGCTTGATCTCCTCAGACCTTCCTCATGCTCTGAAGGTGTATTTGTGACACACTCCTTGGGACCTTCCTTAAACCCAACCGCAGTGGCTGTCCCCAGGGGGGAGAGCAGGGGTGACAGTGAGCAAACACATCTGAGCAGGGGGGATGTGATTCAGTTCACCCTCAGGTAGAATCAGTGTTGCCCAGAAAGATGTCACCACTCCATGGGGTGGCCCTACGATGCTGCACCCGCTGCTATGGCCAAGAAGAGGAACTGACTTTGCTTTTACTGTCCCATGGCTTTTGTCCAGGCAAAGATTCACAAACCACCTGGAAACAGTCTCAAGTCAAACCCAACGTTGTTCCAGAAAGGAAATCATCACCCTTTTCCTTGACTTGCTCACCTGTTCCTGGCCAGCAGGGTCAGGGCACTTTTACCACATGGTAAAATTTGAGTTGTGTGGTACTACCAGACAAGACCCAGCTTGATGCAACAGCCCTGCTCACCCAGAGATACTGCTGATGTGCACCCGATCCCTGCCCCCCGGCTCTGAAATTCCACAGGGCAGCAGTTTATTAGCAGTGCTCAGGAGCAGCTGGGCACAGCACCAGAGAGCTCTCGCTAGGGACAGACACCATCAGGCAGGGAGAGCAGATGAGCTTGTTCAGCATCAGCTCCCGTTGCATTTTGAAAATGCAAAGAGAAGAACAATGCAAATACAAACAGTTACTTCCAGCTGAAACTGGAATGATCAAAACAGGTGACAGGGAAGTGGTGGAGTGAAGCAGGCTGGCCTTGGCTGTCAGACACCTTCCTACTGAAGGCAGCCCCCGAGGTGCTGCAGTCACACCACATGCACAGGTTCCTGCCTTGAGCATCCACCCCAAAATCAGACCTACTCTTTTACCCACAATGAAAACATCACAGAATATAATCTACCAGAGCAAGCTGCCCTCTACACTGATCCCAACCATTGCAGTTTGATTGTCCTATGTGAATTAAAACTACAAAGTTTCTTAAATATCTAAACTGTAGGTGGTGGGTGATGCTGCCACTTGCTCCTCTCATTTCCATGGCCAAGATCACTGGTGCCACTCCAGCCAGCAGCAAAGAGCCAGGTGCTCTTGCTGAACCTTGCTCCTCAACGACTTGTCTAAGGGTTGCTCAATCCACACTGCACAAACTCACAACATCAGAGGGTCCCACTGAATCAGCATCCATTGGAGGCTCCTTGCCTGCACTGGGGAACTCACAGGGCAGCTACAAAAAAGATACCCAAAGAAAAAGATGTTGACATTGCAGGAAAGGAGGAGAGAAGACAGCAGCTCCAACCTTGGTAGGACAAGGAGGGTTGTAGTCACAGTGCTGGGCTATCACAGGGCAATCAGGAGGTGATCAGAAGGTGATCAGCAGGTGCCCAGCACAGCCCAGGCACTCTCTAATTGTGCTAGAAAGGCTTTTGTTCTGTTTGCCCAAAAGGCATGCTTCTGGGAACAGCCATCTCAGGCTTTAGATTCTTTCTGCCAGGAATCCTTCTCCTGGTGGAGAAACACAATGTTCAATTGAGAAAGATAAGACCTTGTTGTGTCCAGGGAAATGCTGCCCACCTCTGCTGGAGCTACCACCCTGGGGCCACCAGCAGCACTGGTGAGGGGAGAAAGGAGATCAGCAGGCTCATCTCCACCCCAGACACTCAGCAGAAACCAAGCCAGAAACACTTTCCTGGCTGAGAACTGACACTGAACATCTGCATTTTGGAAGGGTAACAGAGCACAAAGCCCACAACCAGCAGCATCCACAACAGAACTAAATGCAAAGCTGCTGGGACATGAAACAAACTCAGAAGAGGTCAGTGGCATACCAAAGAATAAGCAAAAATCTGATTGTCTGGGTCAGAGAGGGTTACCGCTTTCCAGGTCATGACATGACCCAAGGCTGAGCAGGGTCTGAAGCTGTCCTGGGGAAGAGCAGCTCACTGCATGACCCAGCAGCGTTATAAGCTACGCACCAGTGCCACAATTAAGTCTGAAGAGGTTACTTGAGTTTCTCGGTCAACTTAAATTACCTGAGAGCAGAATTCAGGCCCTGCTCTAAATCCCATTTTAAGCTTCTCGAGTGGGTTTCCAATATGAGATTTGCATTTAATAACAGCCAGAGGTAGGCTCATTCCAATGCACAAATGCACAATGCATTAGAAAAACCCTGGAGGAAAGCACACCCCATAATCTGCCACCCCATAAACAAGCCAGAGGAACGCTCCCCGCTGCACAGGGCAAGGCTCTGGGTTTGAGGTGACCATATGGCTGGTGATGGGCTCCAATCTGGGCCAAGTCTGCCTTATGTAAGTGCCTCCATCTCGGCTGCAGCTGGGTCAGGGACCGATCCCATCGGTGCAGACTCAGGGCTGGCTCCGGCTGGGGATGGAGGGGGAGGCTGCAGAAGGCAGCTGGGTTTTAAGCAAACAGCCCTGGGGTAGGACTGTCCCCTCGGTGTTTGTTATCCCTGCATGTACTATTCTGCAGATATGCGCAGGATGAATTTTCCCCGGAGGGCAGGGGCTGGTTGCATAACTCAGCAGCATCGTGTCAGCACAGAGCGATCGCAGATGGCATCAGCAAATCCCGACCCGACCCTCTGCCAGGCAGCAGAGCTGATCCCAACACCCCGAGGAGACCCACACCTCACCCTGGGGCATGAGGTGGGGTGCCCAGCTCTCACCCCAACACTTCATCACACCCATCTTAAGGGCTCCACATTTCTGCAGATTCATTCCCCCACCCTAATGCCCAGCCCTTGCACTGGGACCCAGCCCCAGGCAGGAGCAGTCGCATCAATTACTTGCACTGAAGATCTTAAAGGTGTTAAATATTGTGTGACAGGGTGTGGAGGGGATGGATGCTCTGTGGAGCAGTTTGGACAAACCAGCAGTGACAGAACCAATAGGCCTTTCCATTTCTACATCCCTGTTTCTCTGCAAACAGCACAAAGCTCACCTGGGCACAGACACAGCGCGGGGACGGGCAGCACAGCGCTTTACACAAGCTCAGGAACCCTCAGGTGGGCAGCAATGAGGGGTTTTGGTGGGTTTTTTTAGCAAAATCTGTCAAAATGCCCCCACCTTCCCCACCACCCTGCTGCTGGAGCCTGGCTCTGGGGAGCAGGCCAGGCACAGAGCCATGGCTGCAAGGCTGAAGGACAGGTGGCTGCTGGCGAGGGGAATCATTTCGTCCCTCTTTGCTCTCTCCTCTCTGTGGTCTGCTCTGGTCCAGCAGGATCTGTGCAGTTCCAGGGCAAGGTGAGGGCTGGGAGCCCAAGCTGCAGTGCCAGCACCTGACACAGGCAGGCTTCCAGAGGTCTCCTGGGACCAGACATGGTCAGGCAGCTCTGCAGGAGCTTGAGAAAGAATCTGGGCTGGGAAAATGTCAGCCTCACCCCTCATCTTCTGTAATTTTTCAGCTTCATTGAAGTGTTTGGCCAGGAGAATCCCTAGTAACAGCTCCTGTTTACAGACAGCTCTGCCAGGCAGGCGACACCTCCCAGTCCTTCAGTGTCACCAGTTAATGATGCTGCCAACTACCCCATGTCCCCGGGGACCCTCCCAGACCATGTGTGACCACCCAGAACTCAGGACCAGGAGGACCTCAGAGTTTGGAACTCTTTAGGAACCAAGCTGGGGGAGAAGGGAGGGGACTCTGCTTGAACAGAGCTGAGCTCAGTCTGAGCACAACAGTTTTGTAAGCTTCCTTCCCAAGCAGATGTCGGACTACAAACCCAGATGCTGGAGACCAAAGCATCCTACTGAGTTTGGGCAACTGCAGTTCACACAAAGGGAAGTCCTGCCCTCAGCAAGGAAACGAAACGAGACAGACCCACGTGCCCTGGAGGTGAAAGCAAAGGAAACAGCTTGCTTTGTGCTGAGATGGACCTGCCACTCCACTCAGTGCCTGCTCCCAGAGCCAGTTGAGCCCTGAGGTGTCCTGCCTGAGTCCCAGGGGAAGGGGGACTGTGCTGGACAGCAAGGTGCTCCCAGCACTGACCACTGAATTTATACCACATAGCAGAGGAGGCAGAACTGGCAGCTCCTTCCCTGCCCCTGGGAGAGGCAGATATACCCAAAGCTCATGTCAGAAGGTGCTTGCAGGTCTCTGCCATGCAGCAGCCTGTCTCAGCCACTGGCCAGGAGCTCTGAGGAGCAGGGCTCCTGCCCAGCCCTCCCAGCTCCACTGGGCCTTTGGGCAGCAGTGGGATGTGCAGCTGCTAATTCAGTTTCCCACCTCTACTTTATTTTTGCAGTAGAATAGGTGGGGGAAAAAAAAAAAAAAACCCCTCAGAAGCAGTACTCTGATGAGTCACTATAGAAATAGCTCTGGGAACATAAAAGACTCTTTTGTGTCATTACAAAGTGCATTATCGGGCTGGTACAGCAGACAGAATAACACAAAAACTGCGGATCACTTACCCAGCTGCAAAGCACAGCAGTGCCCTGCCCTGAATTTAAGCAGCACATGTAACCTGGTCCATTCTGGTTTCAAGCTCAAAGGCATCAGGTCGATCCTGCGGGTTAGCAGCCAACATGTCTTTCAAGAGCTGTTTGATCCCCTCAGACATGGAAGTCCTGCGTTTCTGAGGGATGTGCAGCTCCATCTTTGGGTTTTCTAGCAGCGCTTCCCCAACGGGCACAATCTCAGTCCCCTGCTTGATGTAGGTCCCCAGTAGCTCCTTCTTGGTCTCAGCATCGATGAAAGTTATCCTCTCAATCATGGCCCAGATGATGATACCGAGGGCAAAGATGTCAGCCTTGGCGGTGTAGTGTCCCTCCCAGACCTCGGGTGCCATGTAGAAATCAGAGCCACAAGCCGAGGACAGCCAGTACTTGTTCACATTCACATTTTTGTTCTCGTGTCCACCCTCCTTGCCCCGAGCAGTCAGGCCAGCGCAGACCTTACTCAGCCCAAAGTCGGCCACCTTGAGAACAGGGGTGCCGGATTTCTCGGTTATCAGGATGTTGTCTGGTTTCAGGTCCCGATGGACAATGTGGTTCTTGTGGAGGAAGGCAATGGCACTGGTCAGCTGCAGCATGAAGCTCTTGTTCGTTGCAGGGTTGGGTCTTCGTGACAGGATGTACTGGTTAAGGTCTCCCCCTTCACAGAACTCCATGACGAACCAGAGGTAACAAGGCTCCTCCGCGTAGCCCAGGATCCTCTCACCTAACCAGAAGGGACAAAAGCAAGAGTGGGTTTTTCAGACACATTATAAAATGTCCACGTTAACCCAGCACGGGCAAGGAATGGGTCTGGCTTACACAGATGGTAAAGCCTTATGAATGTGACAGGGACCTATCACAGTGCAGGGTACCAGCAGCGATGCTGGCACTGCTGTGGCTTCAAGTGCTTTAGGATCCTGCTGAGTGTCACACACCAGCACCACGTTTATCTGAGCCCATCACTTGGGAGCCAGCTCAGGGACCTGTTCCCAGCAGAGTACAGGCATCCAAGTGAGATCAAGCATGTGTCTTCTCAGGTATTGCAGGGAACTTGGAAGCAGAGGGTTATTTTCCTGCACTACCATCAGGAAATTCACCCCAGGCTCTGAAAGCCGATGCAGCAGAAACTAAAAGCACAATTAGCAGCAAGTTTACATTAAAAATAATAATTTTTAAAAAAGCAGTCCTAGATGAACAGCAGCTCTCCCACCAGAGCTCTGCCACAGGAGGCAAAGGCTGGCTCATACCTTCTGCTTTACCACTACAACTGCAAGTGGGGAGTAAATCGCAGCCCTTAGCGCTGTGCCAGTGCAGCCTGGCTGATAGTCACACCAGTGTCAAAGCCTTGTGGCACAACTGCTCTTCTTAGCCTCAAATCTGTGTGTTTAAGTGTCATGTTTGTGCTGGGGGAGCCACTTCATACAGCTTTCATTAAATGCCAACAAGTCTTTAAAGAGAAGAAACTGGAGGCCCGAATAGCTAACGATGTTTAAGTACAATCTCAGCTACAATTATGAATCTGTTGCCTTGCTCGTTAGTGCTGCTGCTCAGTATTACGCCCCTAACAGCTTCTTCCTTCATCAGACATCTGGTTGAACTCTTCAAGCTCAGAGCATCTCAGGTCCCATTCATTGCCTCTGGGTTTTACTCCACAAACCCTCTGCCAAGGCAAACCACCCACTTACACATAAGCTAGACACATGGAGAAACACCACAGCATCCCATCAGCTAACAGGGCTGGCAGCAGACTCAGCTCTGTTAGCTGATGCCAGGATGCAAACCCCACTGCCCAGACCCCAGGTCACCAGCACAGAACAACCCAGGTGACAGGCAGAGTCTGCACACACAACCGGGGCATCATTCTGCTCTAGGAACCAGGGGTTTTTTTACCCTCAAGCATTTAGGTTGCCCAAGGAAGTTGTAGATGCCCCCTCCCTGGAAGTGTTCAAGGCCAGGTTGGATGAGGCTTTGAGCAACCTGGTCTAGTGAAAGGTGTCCCTGCTGCTGGCAGGGGGGTTGGAACTGGATGAGCTTTAAGGTCCCTTCCAACCCAAACTATTCTATGATTCTATGATAAGAGAGAAGCTGAAGGACACCACTCACCTCTGCCACAGTTACCAAGTCACACAGATGAACCCGAGTGTTTTGGAAATAGTTAAAGGACTCCACCCATTTGACAAAGTTGGGTTTTGTTTTAGCAAAGCCCTAGAGAGCATCTGGGAAAGCAAAACTTCCAGCAGCAGGTAAAGCCAAGGACTACCAGGGACACCAAGCCCTGGGCTGCAATGGTCAGTGATCGGTGTGGGTGGGAATATTGGTTATTTGCACAAACAGTCCGTATCCAGGGCTGCTGCTATGGAAATGAGAGTCTGCACAACACAAGGATTTGGCTGCACCTCCCTGCCCTCCCCAGAAGATGAAGGTTAGGTCAGGGGGATGGGAGGGATTGGGAGCAGGCTGGAGATAGAGGGCACTGGGTGCACTTTGAGGGGCCAAATGAGACCTCAAAGTGGTGGAGGGGAGCTCAGCACATGAGCCCAAGGGCCAGCTGGGAGCAGCACAGGACAACTTGGCTCTAGAGACCAAAATGCTGACCAGGAAAAGCAGCTTCTGCGATGCGAGTCACCCCTTGGTGAGACAAGCATGACAGCATGGAAAACGAAGCACAGGACACTCATCCTGGGAGCAGAGACCTTTGCACAGCCAGGACAGCCCCAGGTCACATCACTGCCACCACCTTGGGTTTGCTAAACCCCAGTGATGTCGCAGCAGGACACGGGGCTTTGCTTTCCTGCTCCCCTCAGCATCCACAAAGCCCCAAGGTGGGGAGCAGCAGGGTTTGGCTCTTCTCAGCCAGGAACCACACCACAATGGGGAGCACAGCAGAGCCCCACACCCATCACACAGGGCCAGGAGCATCAGGCCAGGGCACACAGGTGGGAGGGCGAGAGCATTCACACGGCAGCGCTGCCAACAGCCCCTTCCCACAGGGAAGCAGCTCAAACACCAGCTCACCAGCAGCAGGGACCCGCTGGCTCTGACAAGCCAAGGTTTGTTCTTAGTATAACGAAGGTTCTGACTTAAAACTTGTGTCCAGAATCTTTAGGAGCACAAGGAGGACGCTGCTGACCCTGCAGTAGCTGCACACACCACACACTTCACTTTGGGTGGAGCGCTGCTGGGAGAGGTTTAAGCCAAGAGTAATATTTCCTCATTTTCTTTCTATAATCTCAAAGTGTTTTAGTTGTTAAATCATCTTCCTGCCTTCAAAACAAACAGCTTTAAACATAAAGAGCTGGCAAGCTGCTTCCTAAGGATGAGATGTTAGCAAAGTGAAGTCAAGCAGCCAAGAGCTGAAGAGATGCAGACGATGGGCCAGACCTGTTCCCATTGCAGAGCGAGCATCCCCGTGTGCTCCCTGCCCAAACACAGGATGGCACACGCCAACCTCTCCATCCTCACAGCAGCCCTCCCACGACCTATCCTGGGAGCTCGTTAACAGCTTGTTAATTTGCTTAGCATCACAGAGAAGGAAAAAAAAATAATAATCTAATGACAACAGAAGCAGCATCCCACTCCTCAGGGCTGCATGTAACCTCTGACTCCCTCTGAGCACAGATGCTGCGCCAGAGAGGCGAGAGCTGGCGGCACGAAGCCCGGGGGCTTGGAGTGATGGTGACGTGCGTGGGCCAGGCCAGGGCAGCCCACGGGTGAGGCTGAGCACTGGTGGCAAGTTGGTGGCCCCAGGGGTGACGTGCTAGGAGGCAACACCTTATACCTGTTCATTTAATAAGGCAGCTCTATCACTGCTCTGGGTGAGGAACAACAAGAGGGGCACATGGCCGTGCCCAAGCGCTGACGGTGCACATGTGTCACCGAGCACACGGCTCAAGTGCTTCCTTTGTGCCCTCTGCCCTTAAATTTATTATTCCACATCTTATTAAAACGATGAAGGGCTGATGAAGTCGTAGCTGAGACCCAACATCACCCGGCATCCCGACAGTTGTGCTCCCAATTCAGAACGTCCCCTGATTAATCCCCTCCCGTGCTCTGAGCCCGGCACGTTGGCACAGCAGCATCTGTGCAGGACCGTAAATAGCCCGGCTGCGGTCGTGCAGACTGGCATGGCAGGGCAGCGCGGCACCACGGCTACGTGCCGGCCACCCCGGCCCCAGCAACGGCACAGCAGCACCACGCACACAGCTCGTGTGCTGCCGACGGGGAAGGAGAGCAGGCAGAGCTGGGAGGTCACCCAGCTCAGGCTTTTGATTTGAAAATATTCCTTGGTGCCATTATCAGAGCCAAAGCTTGGGAAGCAGCAAGCACAGCCTCTGCCCAAGCCTGCTGCCAGCAGATAATAAGGCCAGGAGGGCAGGTGGGGGGAAGGGAGATGGAGGGGAGAATGAATATGCTCTGGTTTGGGGGAGTGAAACTGCTGCTCTCCAGCCTTGGGATGGACAGCCCAGCTCTGCTCCCCTCATCAGAGGGACACAGCAGGACTGGGGCAGGCAAAGCCCTCCCCATGGCAGGGAAGTTGGGGAGCACTCTCCCCACCTAGAGCTACCCAAGAGCTTTCCCTGAGCCGTGCCACCTCTGCTTGGGGTGTGTGCAACATGGCAAAGGGGGGGCAGGAAACCCCAACACCTGCCAGAAAGAGCTTGACCTGCTCCAGCTGGACACGCAGCCAGCAAAGGGACGAGCTGGCTCCTTTCCCGGGCAGCCGTGCCTGCGAGGGAAGCACCCAGGCTACACAGAAATTAGGACACTGCCCTCCTGGCAGGGCATCCCTTGGGTGGCTGCATGGGGAGTGTGAAGGGAGAAAGGGATCAGGGATGTATGGAGGGGAGGCAGGCAGGTCTGGACATGTCCCCCCAGGAGTGCAGAGGGGACAGGCAGGGCAGGGACACTCTGAGAGCCAGATGTCTGCCCAGAGGATGGGTCTCAGCAGCCTTGTCTGTGCCCAGCACAGGGTTTGGAGGCTGCCTGAGTTGGGGGGCTCAGCTGGTGGGGCATGGGGAGACCAAGCTCCCTGAGGAGCGTGTGGGAACCCCAGCACACAAGTTTGGGGACGAGGAGGTTGGGTGGGCTGGCTCTGGCTGTGACAGGCTGGGGGGCACAGGGGCAACAAGGATCCAGTATTTTTCCACATCTTCACTGCCCTTTGGCAGAGCTGAGGCTGCCAAGCAGCCAAGGGAGCAGAGGGAGGGAGGGAACATTTCAGAGATGTCACCATCAGACATCAACTGTAGCAAGAGAAGGTGACCCCTGACAGCCCCATGATGCTGTGAGGGACCCCAGGGGAAGATGGGGGTGTCAGCCCAGGCTACAGGCACTGGTGCTTCCAGGGCTGTCCCCACAGAGCCAGCACTGCAGGGGGCACAGGGACAGGAGAGCACAAAGAATGGTCCCAAAGCTGCAAGAGCTCGCGGGAACAGGCAGGGCACCAGAACGGGCTGCAGCCTTGGGGTGCTCAGAGAAGGTGGGATGGTGCATCCCATCTTCATCCCTGCTGTGACTGGGGCAGGGATGGCTGAAGGTCCCCAGGGGACACACATGGGCTGTGGTGCAGGTCAGGGTAACAGAGAGAACCCCAGGAGGGGGGTGTAATGGAGGAGGAGGAAAGCCCTGGCAGGTGGGACATGGAAGGGCTGAGGGCAGTGCACAGGGATGCTCCTCAGGGCTGGGTCTTCTGATCCTGGAGGTGACAATGGTGTCCCTCAGGAGGAAGGGCACGGGGCTGGGGTACTGCAGAGGCACAGGGTACAAGGAGGGACCCCATGGACAGGGCACAGGGCTGCAGAGGCTGAGGGAAGGGTGTCCCTGGGAGCAGCACACAGAGAAAGAGGAGAGAGCAGAGGGGACACACAGGGCTCCTCAGGGCTGGGTCTTCTGATCCTGGAGGTGACAATGGTGTCCCTCAGGAGGAAGGGCACGGGGCTGGGGTACTGCAGAGGCACAGGGTACAAGGAGGGACCCCATGGACAGGGCACAGGGCTGCAGAGGCTGAGGGAAGGGTGTCCCTGGGAGCAGCACACAGAGAAAGAGGAGAGAGCAGAGGGGACACACAGGCAGAGCCCGAGGACACAGCACAGGGCACAGCCCAGGACAGGTGACGCTGTGCAGGGGTCCCAGGGGGTGCTTGGGGTGGGTGACAGCAAAGAGGGGTGCTGGGGGCAGTGGAGGGACCCTGTGGGGGAGCCCTGCAGGGACAGGACCGAGTCAGGTGA
>NW_010332895.1:0-455 GCF_000700745.2 Antrostomus carolinensis | reverse complement strand
ATCCACTGCTCTACCATCATCTAGCCACTTGATTTTGTCCTCATAAAAGGCTATCAGGCTGGTTAAACATGACTTCCCCTTGGTAAAACCATGTTGAGCGCTCCTAATGACTTTCTTATCCTTGATATGCCTAGAGATAGGACTGAGGATCAGTTGTTCCATCACCTTTCCAAGGATGGAGGTAAGGCTGACTAGTCTATAGTTGCCCAGGTCCTCCTTCTTGTTCTTCAGGGGTCCATCCCGGGATCAACACAATTTGATATCTTCATCAATAACAGAGACAGTGGGATCGAGTGCACTCAGCAAATTTGCAGATGATACCAAGCTGAGTGGTGCAGTTGATTTTACTAGAGGGAAAGGATGGTACCTGCGGAGACCTGAAGAAGCTGGAGAAGTGGGCTCAACAAGTGACCTCTTGAATTTGAACAAGGCCAAGTGCAAAGTCCTGCACCTGA
>NW_010332894.1:0-395 GCF_000700745.2 Antrostomus carolinensis | reverse complement strand
CCCATGTCCCCAGGGTGTCCCCGTGGTGTCCTTGCAGTGTCCCCGTGCTGTCCCCATGTCCCTGTGATGTCCCCGTGATGTCCCCTGGGTGTCCCTGCAGTGTCCCCCTGGTCTCCCCCTGCTGTCCCCATGTCCCCCTGGCCCATGTCCCCAGGGTGTCCCCGTGGTGTCCTTGCAGTGTCCCCGTGCTGTCCCCATGTCCCTGTGATGTCCCCGTGATGTCCCCTGGGTGTCCCTGCAGTGTCCCCCTGGTCTCCCCCTGCTGTCCCCATGTCCCCCTGGTGTCCCTGCAGTGTCCCCATGTCCCTGTGATGTCCCTGCAGTGTCCCTATGATGTCCCCATGTCCCCTGGGTGTCCCCATGTCCCTGTGCTGTCCCTGTGCTGTCCTCATGCT
>NW_010332893.1:15953-18572 GCF_000700745.2 Antrostomus carolinensis | reverse complement strand
GGGGGATACGCATAGAAGGGTCTTGGCTTGCAGCTCTAGTAGGACCACTGAATTTTGGAATAACAGGACCTAATCCAGTGCTTTCAGACACAGGGGTTAACCCATGAAAACATATTGTGAGATTTGGATGGAATTGGCTGTGTTAAGTATGTGGAATTGTCTTTTGAAAAGTAGCAGCATCCAGGTGTAAGAATAACTTGACTAAGTGTAAAAAAAAAAAAGTATAGAGTAGGAAGAACAAAAAGAAAAAGTCTAACAGGACAAGAATAATTGCAGAGCTTACAAACTCACATCCCCATGCATACAAGGCTATGGTCCACTTATGTTATTTAATTGAAGTCCAAAAGGAATTTTCTTTGGTGCTTGGAGACTTTCACTGTAGGTGTGTGTTTAAGGCTTTTATTGGTACGATTAATGCCATGTTATTGCTGTTTGGAAACACAAATAATATGCACTGAAACATGGAGTAGAAGGGTGCATAACATAAGCAAGTTGTGACAGTGCTTGCCACGCTTGCCCTGGGTTAGCTAAGTGAACAGATGGCTCCTGTCATGACTAAGGAGGAGTGTTATTTAGCAGGCTTCTGTTTGTTAATGCAGATGTTTGGGTTATTGTTCAAAGAACAATTTACACAATGAGTGCCTTTATGAAAAGAGAGGAACTTTATATCCTGCTGTTTTTTTTTTGCTGAAATTATTTCCATTAGTGTGTTTATTATGTGTATTATCAAGGGCAATTCTAAGAATATCCTCTGGAAGGATGCTGGTCTTCCAGATGGTGCAGCAACTTATTTATACAGGATTTTCTGCTCAACTTTGACTTAGTAAATACTTGTCTGAGGAAGTCTGTGGTTTAGGAATAGTTGAAATAACAGATTTTCTTAGTGTCTTGCTTCTTCTATGTGGGCAGCAACATCGAGTGTTTTCTCACTTTGTTTTTATTTTTTCTTGAGTAATTGTGAGCTGAGTTAGACTGTTTTCTGTGGATAGACTACTTCTGCTTTTTGCGCTTTACAGAAAGAAAAGCAGGGTAGAGGGTTGACAGAATCTGTAGTTCAGGTTTTCCTGAAGGGATTCTGTTCTGATCTGGCTTAATTTTGTGAAAAAGTAATGTGTGAGTCTGCTACCAAGAACTTGTTCCTGATAGTGTTATTACCAACACCTGAGAGCTGTTGTGTCCAGCTTGCAGTCTGGAAGACATCTCCTGGTAGCTGTGAATGTTTTTCAATAGCTTTTTGCTGCTTTGCCTTCTGACAAGGGCAATTTGAGTCATGAGGAATATTGGAGCGTGAGGGATAGGAGAAAATGTGGGTAATGTAGTGGGAAAATGGAGATCTTTGTGTTACCTGATTAGAGATCTTAGCTTCTTAGTGTCACTTGGAAATTAAGTTCACTTAGCAATAACTTGCTGCTGCTTAATAAGAAAGCTTTGATCTCCCTGACTTTAAAAAGGGCAACAGGCTTCGGCTATGTTCTGTCCATCCTTGAGATTAACTTTCTTACCTCAACCCCGTGGGAATGAAAGTAAAGGTGACTTGAGCTCGTAATACTTAAGTGTGCCTTGTGTGGGGTATGGGTAGTGGTTTATTTATTCACTTATGTATATTGGAGTTTCTCTTGAGGAACTGCAATTCTTTATTGCCCTTTGACTTTTCTTACTGTGTCCAGCTTCTGGATTTCTTCATGCTATTGGATTTGAAGACTTTATGTCTCTGTAGGAAACATCAGTGTACCACAGTACAAGGTGCTGTGTAAGTGAATAAACACCTATGTGTAAGGGCTTATGAAAAATTAAACTGAAGGAGATAATAAAACAGTTTGTAAATCATGTGACTTCTGACTGTCACCTTTCTGGTCATCATTGAGGATTCTCTGAACAACAGTGGGAATTTGTGAATGTTCATAGGAAGTTTTTCAAATTAAGGGGTGGTGTGGAATAGCTTGCTCAAAACTAAGCAAAATACAGCAAGAAATGATGGTGCAGAGGGTGGCAGAAGGTTACTGGTATGTCTTTTCCTTTAAGATGTTCTAAGCATATTGAGCTTTTTAACTTTTCTGGGGAGAGAGGCACTGTTAGAATTGAACTCCTATGTTTGGGAGCAAAAGGAAGAAGTCATAAGTACTGATGTTTTTTAATTTTGGACAAGTTAACTGATAATTTCCTAGTACAACTTCTGTATAGTGCTATTACAAAAGCCGCATGGATGGCGAGATGGTACTAATACTTCCAGAAGTCTGAAAGTGTGAGAATGTAGAAGGAAGAACTGTTGCCTCTTTCACCAGGCTTTCTGATGTCAGTAAGTGATACTATGAGAGCTTGTAGAGCAATGGCTAATTTTTTTTTTGTACTCTTCAAACTTTGCCACAGACTATTCAGACAGTGTGAAATAGTAGTCAGGCTTCTACAGAGACCCCAGACAGTATTTTTTTCCCTTCCTTCCAATGCGCTGTGGGAAAAGGCTTTCTTTGCATTTCTTTAAAATGCTGGGTTTACCTTCCAGTTCAGGTGTGAAACACAGAATGTGGTAGTGGATCATGAATGTTTCCAGCCTCTAACTCTTCTGCTGTGGGCTTGATTCAATGTGAGTGATCATGGTAGTTTGTACACTCTTTATGTAGG
>NW_010332893.1:0-15918 GCF_000700745.2 Antrostomus carolinensis | reverse complement strand
CCAGCTTGGCTAGTGGTTTTGACTTGAAAGTTTTGGGTTTTGTTTTTTTTTTTTTGCTACCTGAGTTTGCCTGATTGCTTAAACTATAACTCTTTATTACTAAGTTTGATTTGTGATTACCTGACTGGTGGGGGAGGTGACTCAGAAGTCTTTATTTTATAGTTTGAAAACAAACTTGCCTGTTGCCTTGTAAAAACACAGGGATCCAGATGGGGTGTGATGCTAGGGGTTTGAATGCTGCCAGTACTTCTGAGATCACCAAACTAACAACATGAGTACTTTTCTAAATATATACTCAGTAAAGACTGTTCTATTTTGCTTAAAGTGAGAATGATCTACAGATCTCGCTTTCATGTAGATACAAGTCCTTGATGGTTCTTATTAATACAGGAATCTGCTCTGACATCAGTGGCTTGTTCCAAATGTATAACAGCACTGTACTGAGACTTTCTTGCTGTGCATGCAGTAAAAATCACCAGTGAAGTGATTTGAGCCCTGCACTTGTTTCATGTGCTAATGTTGATGCAAAAGTAGTTGGAACTTCTGGTTTCTTGATCCAGGAAGCACAAAAGTTCAGCCTCAGTATGTAGCCTGGGTGGGTTGGGGGCAGAGCAGCAGTCGGGAAGGGCAAAATTCTACTTGTATGTTTCTAATGGAGCTTTAATTCAGAAGTCTTTTTGGAAAGCTTCTTGTCAGAACAGACTTTGGCTTGATCTATTAGGAAGGTTTCAAAAGATGCATTCTGATATCCAGGAGATCCTTAGTTCAGAGACTTGTCTTCTGCACAGGCATAAGTTAAATTCTGCTGGAAAAGATAATGAGACCAGAGCTCACTTTTAGAGGGCATGGGGTCTTAAGCAAACTGATGAGAACAAATTTCTGGTTTCATACGGCAGAAGCACCACCTCTAGGAATTTATCACTGAAGACCATAACAAGACTTCTAGTAGCACCACAAGTCCTGTGTTAAACAGGCTGCTGTTTATCTGTAGTCCCAAACTGTCTCATCAGTGTCTGCAGGATGCGTGTTGGTGACAAAATTGTAGGCATAGTCTGAATTCTTCTTTAATTTCAGTTACATGTTGCATTAAATGAAGTGCACTGGTTTCTTGGCTTGTAAATAGGTACTGCAGAAACCACTGGTGATTTAGAGATCTTACTGCCTTTTTAATGTGTGTGGAGGTTCTCGCTGGTGCTTAATGAGTCCCTGCCGCTGAAATAAGAGTTGCTGCTATCACTAGCCAATTAGTATTGACTCTTGTACCCTCAGTATCCCAAGTAGCATTCACTGTGATCTGCAGTTGAAAATGTGAATGGTAGTCTGCTTTGTGCAAGTGCATTTATCTGCACTTAACACTGTAGACCAGTGTTCCTCTTCCACTAAAACATACCTTTGCTCTTTAGGTAAAACTGATCCTGCTTGTGTTCAGCTTATTCTTGGTAGAGTTCTTACACTGTGGCCATTTGTACTAGTGTTTGTATTACATTTAGAAATCTCTTCTGTTGTCATGTGAACAGATTGGTTGCCTGACTGCAGAAAAGCAATGTGGAATTCTTCAAAGGGATGTATTACTATATTCTGAATGGTACAAGACTAATCATGTATTAAACTAATCTTCTAACTCTTTTCAGTTTTAGGTAGATACTGTGCTTAAAAGAAATACTCAATAATTCTTGTAAATAAGCAAAAACTTAATTTTCCTGCAGTGCAGCTGTTGCTGGTACTGTAATCTATCACAATGAAAAAAGGCTCATGTACAGACGCAGAAAGATTATTTTAGCCATTAAAACTCACTAAAAGTAACTGGTCTTGTATGCCTGGTGTTGATGTTGTGTTTCCAGATTGTGCCAGTGTATTTGAAGTTGCTGCATCTTTGGTCTATAGGGGGCTGCTCCTAGGGCCAGAGCCCCTGGATGGTTAAACTGTTGAATTTTGTGTAGATGAAATGTCTGGATGAAAAAACAGAGTTATAGCACCCTTCCACCTGCTGTGTGCTGAGCTCTCTTGTGTCCTGAAATTTAGTGTGGTTGGTTGGTTTTTTGTTTGTTCGTGGGGTTTTTTTTGGCATCATGGTAGATTTTGTACATCAGCAGTAGCAACACAGCAGGTGAATTAAACTGTGGGGTTGTCTTTTTTTTTTTTGTAAAGTCACTATTTAAGTGACTTTCAGACACTGTAGCCAAAGCTTAAATGCAGTCTGACTTCATGCAAACCAAGCTGCTTTCCCACATATTGTTGAACAAATACTGGCCCATATTCAGCAGTGTGTATTCCTGTGTGACTCTGCATTTGTGCTTAGTCCTTCACCAGTGGTGATCTCTGTCCAGAGAAATATTTGAACAGAAAGGGACTAAATGTTTTTGGTAATTCTTTATGTAGTTTGAGTGAGGGTGGAATCAAAGCAGGTGTCTTCCAGGACTTAGGGGTGGCACGTGCAATAAATCACACTTTCTGAAGTCTCTTGCTGCTTAAAGTTAGAATCATAGAATTGTTTTGGTTGGAAAAGACCTTTAAGATCATCAAGTCCAACTGTAAACCTAACACTGCCAAGTCCACCACTAAACCATGTCCTGAAGTGCTGCGTCTACATGCCTTTTAAACATGGGGATGGTGGCTCCACCACTTCCCTGGGCAGCCTGTTCCAATGCTTGACAACCTTTTTGGTGAAGAAATTTTCCTAGTATCCAATCTAAACCTTGCCTGGCACAACCTGAGGCTGTTTCCTCTTGTCCTCCTTTCAGGTAGCTGTAGAGAGCAATAAGCTCTTCTCTGATCACTTACACAGTTGTGTAGTGCCTTCTGCTCAGTGCTATAGACCTCACTGTCTGACTGCTGGTGGCCTGTAGAAAGGGGTAGAAGAGTAAGAAATTATCTTCAGTTGACCTAAGTAGAGCTCAAGAACTGTAATAACTGCTTTTTATATAACTTCTGTGGAGTGTAAAGCTATTTGTTCAGTTTTGAGAGAAATGTAAGTGTTCACTTCTACCACCCCCCTGCTTGTCACTAGAACAATAGCTGTGGTGACACTTGGAATTCAATAATTATTTTAAAACTGAAGTTAGCACTCCAGCTCTTAGATGGCGAGGAAAAACTAGCTACAAGTCACAACTTACATGACTTGGTATTTTTTCAATCATCTTCATATCAATGCTGTGTTTACTGTGGAGCCCAATTTGTGTTTACACAGTAATTAAATGTGATACTAAGCTTCATTTACTAGGTAGTAGTATTTATAGGTTAATTGTTGCAGTCAGCTATGTTTTATGGAGTTGTACTAGTGTGCAGGGCTACTGAAAAGCAAGGGCATATTTCTATAGTGATGACCTGACAGTATCGGAGCACGCCGAAACAATATCATGGCTACAGAGCTTTTAGTGCTGTTTCTAAACAGTCTTTGTCTGATGTATTTGTTATTGAAAAATAGCCAGGAGTGTGTTCCCCTTTCTGTAGCGATTGCATGAATAGAGAACAAATGGAAAGGGCCTTTTCTGTTTGCATGCTTTAGGAAAAGCCTCCAGGGTACGGGATTTGGAAGCAGGAATTCTATCACTTCTGTTAAATGTGACCACGAGGTCTTGTTTGTAGGTTAAACTGAGCGTAAGCAGTTGTGCTAATGCCTGCTCTGTAATAAGACTGCCACGAACACTCCTGTAGGAGACCTTTCTAGTGGAAGTAATACTTGCTTTGGCAACATCAATTACGTTAGTTCTTGCAGTCTCTCACTGCCTGTGTATGGCAGAAGTCCTGTTGATACTGGGGCTATTTGGCACAAGACACTGAAAATTAGAAATTCTGAAAAACCTTTACACACGATTAGGAGTTGATCTTACTGAACTGGAGTAATAACACATGCTTCAGTGGACAACAGTTAATGCATTTTCATGTACTTTTGTCTTAATGATGGTCTATACAAAGATAACAACCAAAATTAAGCACTTGAAGATAAGAAGCTGTATCAGCAACGAGCTTAGGAAGTGCACATAACTCAACCAGGCTGGGTTTATCCACCTAAACATCTTGCTTCTGAAATGGAACTTGTGCAGTGGGGTAGATAACCCTACTTGCCAGTAGCAGCAGTGGTAATCAATGAATACTGCACTTGCCAGTCTGCCTTCTTATTACATTTTGGTGTAGGACACAACTAATGATGTGCATTACTATAAGAAATGATGTAAGAATATCTTTGAAATATCTGTGCTAATTTAGATTTGCGCTTATGTAGAATGCTCCTAAGCCTCTGTGGCTTGTTGTCTAGCTGACAGCTGTCTGCTTCTCTTTTTTTTTTTTTTTTTTGTAAATTTGGTTGTGAATGAGATCTTGAATTTAACTTGAGGTAAACTTTTCTTCAGAAGAGCTTCAGTGCCTTATTACAGAAAACTCAAACCATTCTGGCCCACAAAAAAAAAAGTTCCAGTGGAATTTGACCTGCAGGGTAGTTGGTGGGCTGGCTTGATAGGTCCTGAGTCTTTTAAACCTGTATGAAACAATCTTTTTCTCCCCAGATCATATGATTTGAGAAAAGAAGACTTGGAGATTCTAGGACGTGCTAAGTTCTTTCTGTTACAAAGCAATGGAAGAACAAGTCTTCCAAACACACAGTGGTGTCTTTAGTTGCTTCTGGTGGGAGCCCATCCTATAAATGAAAGAATCCTTGTGCTAAGAAACATATGGGGAAGTGGTGAGGTCTTTGGTATGAAAACTGTCTCACAGGTTACTGGGCACTGCAGTTTGAAGCTGATCGAAGTGTTTTCTTACAAAGTTCAAATGGATTAATTCTAATGCATTTGAATACTCCCAAACAGTTTCATTGTCTGGGTGGATAATTTATGGCAACAGTTTTATCCCTCTTCTACAGTATTGCAACAGCTTTGTTGGGAAATCTTTCAGAGTTTGATGTTTCAGTGACTAGGCAGAAGAATATCCTTTAAACAAAGTTATGACCTATTTTATCTTTTGACAATATATGAACTTGTATGTGTAAGGTGCTATTGCAGTTATAGAGGGACTGTAGGGAAGTTCAGGAAAAGATGGAAGCAAAACAGGGCAGTGGTCACTTTAGGGCTGGGTGACAGTCTAAGATGAGGGCTTTTGGTTCTTTGCCTTGCTCTGGCAAGCTTTAAGCAATAATATCTTGTAGGATTCAACTCTTGAACTTTTTACTGTGCAAGAGCAGGTCTTGCTCCTTTTACAATCCTCTATTCTGATTTGAGCTCAGGAGTGTCTCAAACTGTCTAGATTATTTAAGCACCGTTTGAACACCTTTTCTTAGCTGACAGAAATGTACAGGCCATATAGAGAGTGGTGAAAGCCTTACTGTCTGGAGTGTTCCTCTGCAGGACCTGTGGTCTTAAGGATTCATCTGACACATCTGACAGCAATTCAATTAAACTTGGGGTTGTATTGGCTCAGGCAAAAATTGCTGCCTGATATAATAAACCCACAGTGGTTGTTTCCTGTTAACCAATAGTTATTGCTTAGGCATATAAGTAATTGTTCTTTATAAGCTTTCATTATGAGTTCTTTGGGGAATTTTTAAATAGTTGATTTTTATCTCTTTACTGAGTTTCATGATCAAAATACACCATCTTCCATATGTGCAAGGAGGTAGATGATCTTTCAATGTCATATGCATGCAACTGCTAAAAACCTTGTTTGTGACACTTGGATTTGCAACAACCTGGCCAATATTCTGCATGACAGCATTGCTTGTTGGTCAGATGTTCCTATGAATGAGCTTTCTCTGTACCTGTTGGTTTTTGTGTTAGTGTAGTTAAATATTGCTTGAAATATATAAAGCTTGCTGCTGTGCCTGCTGCAGCAATGGCAACTGTCTGGAGGTAGCTTGTGTTCATACTGCTTCTGTACTTGAGAGCTACAGCAGAACCTCCGAAGCTGATGTTAATCTTGCCATTAAAAGAAGTGTCAAGTTCCTGTAGAACCTTAGCATGCCCACACAGTTCCACTGAAGATTAGTATTTGAGCCCTTAATTCAAGCAATTCTTGATTTTTTTAATTAGGTTTTCTTCCTTCTCTGGTTTTCTTCCTTCTCTGGTTTTCTTCCTTCTCTGGTTTTCTTCCTTCTCTGGTTTTCTTCCTTCTCTGGTTTTCTTCCTTCTCTGGTTTTCTTCCTTCTCTGGTTTTCTTCCTTCTCTGGTTTTCTTCCTTCTCTGGTTTTCTTCCTTCTCTGGTTTTCTTCCTTCTCTGGTTTTCTTCCTTCTCTGGTTTTCTTCCTTCTCTGGTTTTCTTCCTTCTCTGGTTTTCTTCCTTCTCTGGTTTTCTTCCTTCTCTGGTTTTCTTCCTTCTCTGGTTTTCTTCCTTCTCTGGTTTTCTTCCTTCTCTGGTTTTCTTCCTTCTCTGGTTTTCTTCCTTCTCTGGTTTTCTTCCTTCTCTGGTTTTCTTCCTTCTCTGGTTTTCTTCCTTCTCTGGTGCAGGGCATCTGATCTCTTATACGTGTTAATGGAAACAAAACCTGCTTGGTGAATGAAGAGTTCAAGTCCTTAACGTTCACTTTAATTACCCAGCTCCTCTGCTGTGGTTCAGATGTCTGTGCCTGGCTTTCTTAGTAACTGTTCCTGTGAATTGCTGTGTGTTAAAAGCACTAACATCAAACAATACTCACACTATGTCAAGTATGTGAACTGTGGAATAGATGGCTGTGGGTGAATGCTAGCTAGGAAAGGACAGTTTGTCCTTATTGCCCCTGGAAGTGACACCACATTTAGGAGCTCTTGAGGAGCTCCTAAATTCTCAAAGAAGGGGTTGGAAGTGCTTTAGATAACTGGGAAAATGTAGAGCTGTATTCAGCTGCACGTTGCCAGCACACATACACTTCACTTCAAGTGAACAACACTATCTTTTTTTCAAATTATATAGTGATTGCTTTCAGACAAATCTCTGTGCTGCCCTAGTAGGGCCAGACTCTTTCAGTTGTACTGGTGTGTATTCAAACTCATTTATTTAACAGGCTTTGGAAGTGTTTTTCCTGACTTGTACAGTGGTGTTACTTGAAACATGGCTTACACAAACTAGGTTGCAGATGTAGAGGAGATGTCTCTTCTAATGTTTGCACACCTGTTTAAACATCAAAATTGTGTAGTTAAGTGAGGCTTGCATAGTTAGCAGCTGTTGCTTTAGGGGGAAAACAAGTTTGTTGTTTGTTTTTCGTGTGTGTACTCCCTGTGCCCCCTGCCACAACCTGTTCTGTGAGCTGCAGAGCTGGTGTTCTTGGAGTTGGGTACCAGGCACCCCTTCGAAGATAAGGTGGCTCTGCTTTGGGTGAGTTGGAGGGCTAACCTTTGCAGATACTTATCTGTTGTGACCAAAATTGTGGTATGAATGAGCTGTTTAAATTTTCTACCTGTTCACCTGTAGATTTTTAACTTCTGCCTGAGCTTTGATTGTCCTGAAGCCATCTACAGTGCATCTGTCTGTTGAGAGGGAGCACAAAGCTTTTTTTTATTTAGAACTGTTGTATTTGTCCTTTAGAGAGCTGTTCTTCAGAGCCAAATTAATCAAATACTCTTGGCCAGCTTAGACTATTAGTTAGCTTTTCATAAGAAGCTTTCTTTTTGAATAATAACGTGCAGCTTTTTTGTACATACACATGATTACTGTTGCGTGGTAACAGCAGAATGTTCCCCTTTCTAATTAGAACTGTACCTATTTTCTGTAGGCATCTGTCATGTTACTTAAGCAATGGATGGAGTGATTTAATATATATTAAGCTAATTCAAAAGAGCCTTATTGTGTTGGCATTAACAGTCATTAGAGTAAGAATATTGTTTGCACCAGTTAGCTGTAAAGTTGGTAAATGATAGAATGTTGTTTAGTAAATGCTTCAGCTTGATTGCCATCAGACAATTTCTTGCTCTAATATAGTCATAGCTGTGTGGTATCCAAGGGAATAGTATTTTGATATAAAAATCTGCCAACTCTTGATTTCTAATTAGTATTGCTTGGGGAGTTCACTTGTAGGGTAGGTCTAAACTATTAACTTGATTAACCCATATTTTTAAAGTCACAAGGTACTTCCGAGACATGTATGTGTAATTATGTTCTGTATTATAGGAAGGTTATTACATGTGGGACCAGACAAATGTGGCTTAAAACAAAATAATACTTGAAGTTGGAAGAAATGAATAGCATGTCCAGGAAATAATTTCTCTCCATTTATACAGTGAGCATGCTACACCATGTGCTGTAAATGCGGATGCAAGTCTTAACTCAGTTGGCTTAGTTAGTATAATTTATGTTGAAATACGACCACCTGCAACTTCTGTAAAATATCATGTTGAGTATTTTAATACATGATTCTGCCGAGCTGTACTAGCAACAGGAAGTTTACAGGCTGTAGTGCTAGAAGTGCTGTCATGTTGCCTTTTTTGGAGATCCAGTTAAAGTAATAACTGTTTTGCATCAAACCTTGCTTGAATAGGAAACCAGGTGAAACGGAAGTATAATTACCACAGTCTGATAAGATGGGATCTTAATTGTTTTTTAATTGATCATTTTGTTTAACTTGCACCACTGATTCTACTCTCGTGTGCAAAATAGAGCTTTGTATAACAAATCGTGCCATGTTGTCCCTTTTTACTGTTTGATTCTGAAGATGCAGCAATATATCATTAAATGGGGATGGCAGAGAAAAGAGGGAGAAGAAATTGGTTGAAGCAAATAAATGGTCTTGGAGAATGCAGTTCTCTAAACCTTGTACATGCAAAGAGAAGAGAACCCCCCTGGGCTTAACTGCGTGTGGGTCAAGGTTGTAGTAGGTTTATGCATAGCAGACAATTGTGAAAGGCAGATTGTGTAGCTAAAGCATTTTATTATACTAGTCCTTCCTGATTTGTGAATAGTAGTGCCATGGATTTCAGTTGATGTGGAAGGCTTTTTGGTGGGAGAGAACAAGAAAAGTGTTTTGCATATAGGACCAGCCTTAATGGAAAGGTGCTCTTGATGCTTCTAGGAAGCTTCAATAAAACAGCATCTTGCCTGTGTTTGAGGAGTTGTGTTATTAGTGCTTCAAGAAACAACTTTTCTTCTTTTGTGAAAGGAGTATCTTGGTGTTCTCAGTTCCTTGTAAATATAAGCCTTCCTAAAAACAAGACAAAAAACCCACCCAAAACACAAACAAAAACTACTGTCACAGGTTGTCTGGCTCTTGCAGAGCTTACATTCCATGTCTGAAGGAAGACATCTGAACTACAGCTCCAACTCATGCTGATGCCCAGTAGTTAACAGTAGGGGAAGGTGCTGTGCTAATTCAGTGAGGGAATGGAAGGCAGAGTTGCACTCTTACTCTAAAAATATTTTTTTCCTTTAGACATTAGACTCAGTCTCTCATCCAGCTCAGTGCAAGGAAGGTCATTGTGCTGCAGAGCCTATCTCAAGAGGGCATGTAGATGACTGGGTTGTAACTAATGTGTTCAGAGAGCAAGGACTTGCACATAAGAGTATTATTCTATTTTAGGTTGGTTTTGGTAACTAGACAACATGGGAGTGGCTTATAGCACTCATTTAAAAATTGAGTTGTTAAGTTTTCTTGTTATCTTGGACACTTTTTTCCTGAAGTTGTGCTCATGCCCTTCATGGGTTTGATGTGAGGAAGACAAGAAATTACACTGAGACTAATTAGTGCAGTATACTTTTTTGAGGTAGAAGAAATAGTAATATAACTACTCAGGGAAAATATCCAGGAAAGATTACTCTGAAAAGTCTGTATTGTTCTGGAGGGTTATTCATGAGTAGAGAGTGGTTCAGAACTGGGAAATGAGGCATTTTAAAAATTACACTGCAGAACTTGTAATTTCTCGTATGTTCAAATCTGCCTCCCACCAGCACTTAACTCCGTGTTCTGTTAAGGGCTGAGCATTTGGTCAAGTGCTCGGAACTCTCAGGTAAAAGGTTTCCTGTTCATGTTTGGATGGATAGTAAGTTACCTTACTTACTATCCTACTGGTGGTTTATCCAGTAGTGAAGTGATTAAAGTGGGACTGTCAGCTTTCTGGTCTGTGCGAGCTCTTTTGTTCTGTACTCTTGTTCCTCATAACACAGGCAATTTACTCCCTCCGTTTTCTGTGTTTGTCTCTACTGTGTGATCTTTCTACCACTGGCTTTTAGAAGCCTACTTAAAAGTTCTTGTTCATAATCCCTATGTGATTTTCCTAATGAAGTACTAAAATAAAAATCTTCTAACCTGCAGCACAGCCAAGTACAGTGTGGTGACATTTCTACCTCGATTCCTGTATGAGCAGATAAGAAAAGCTGCAAATGCATTCTTCCTCTTCATTGCCTTACTGCAGGTATTGTTTTATTGCTTTGCCTTGATTATAAAATGAAATTGTAAAAGTTGTTTCAGTTATGCTTAACTGCAAAGAAGGTCTTAGATATATTTTAATAGTAATAATAATGAGGTCTGTACTTTATAATTGAAATTAGAAGAGAGACTTTTCCCAGTGTAGCTTATAGAATCAAGCTACTTTTATTCTTAATAAATAAAAACAAAAAGTAGTATTGTAAAACATGGAGCTCTTGACCATATGGAGAAAAACAGGTGTAGTTTCTTGTGAAACTGCTGTTTAGATAATCCAGATTATCACTGCTTCCAGTTAATTACATCAGTTGAATGCTCCTTTTGTGAAGAGAGGAGAAATAGAATAGAAGGCATGTACAACAACTTTATCTTCTAACTTTATGACAATAGTTTCTTCAAATCTGAGAGTTTAGGCTACTTTGCCCACTGAAATTGGGTGTCAGTCAGGCACAAATATGAAAGCTCTGTGTTCTCTTCTGAGAGTTTTGCATAAAGTTCTAAATTTGCTAGAAATACAAACGTAAAATGGGTATCGCTTCTCACTCTGTTCACAGCAAATTCCAGATGTCTCTCCAACAGGAAGATATACCACCTTGGTGCCATTGCTATTTATTTTAACAGTTGCTGGCATCAAAGAAATCATAGAAGACTATGTGAGTATGATTATGGGGGGAATGCTGTGCTGACAACACTGTTTCAAAAAAGCCGCGGAGCTGTGCATCTCTGAGTCATTGCTGAACAGCAGCAAAATATCCTTTGGCTTTCACAGCTCTAAACTTGACTAGAATTTTTGTAGCACAGTGGGATAAAGCAAGCATTTTCATTATAGATGGTGAACAAGGAAACAGTAGAAGTCCTGACACTTGTTTCTACCTCTTCAAACGTATTTATTTGTGCTTTTATTAGATAGGCTTGTCTAGAAAGACACTGTACAGTCCTGACAGATACATGACTTTTTTCAGTTGGTCTCGAAAATGGGGGGGCGAGGGGGAAAGCAACTTTGGTGTAGAACAAGCTGTTTTGCACTAACTTACTTGGATACTGTTTATGATGGAGGCCTTTCTGCCTTGCAAAGTTCTGATGGATTAAATAATTTAGAAATCAGTGTAAACACACAGCACATAGAGTGTATAGTGCAACTGTCATCTAAATATACTGTTTTTCATTGTTCCTCTTGTTTTTGTTCCAAAAAACAGTTTGGAGACTTAGGTTTTTTTGCTCTTGATCCAGGCTTTACCCTGACTTCCAACATGAGGTTTCTCACTTTAAAATTAAATTGTATTCTTTTACAGACCATTTGGATTTAGATGATCCGTGTAGCTTTTCAAAGAAGTATAACATAAAGGCAAAAATGACCTACTGTGTCATCTTGTGATTTGTCATGTTTCTGGCTCTAATGGTTTTGGAATCTGTAATGAAGTGTAATGAGGTGTAATAGAATCTTTTCTTTCCTTGCAGAAAAGACATAAGGCAGACAGTGCAGTGAATAAAAAGAAAACAATAGGTAAGACTAAACATTTAGTCTTTAAGTTAAATATTTAAAGTGGAAATAGTGAATACCAGAACACTTGTGAACAGTTCTGTTGCTTAAATAGTCATGACAGTGGGGAATGCATGTCTTTTTGGACTAGGTAGTTACTTGTATGTTAGGATTTTACTTTACCAAATGTTTCAGACTGCTGGTAGTGTTGACACTTGTAAGGTGGGCATAAGGTGATATTATTAGAATTTATAAGTGCATGTACTTTCAAGTTTGTCCAAAACTTACACAGTTCTGAGCTCCTCCCAAGAAAACCAAACAACTTTCTCCCATGCTGAACTCTATCCTAATTATTCTTAAACCACCCACAACAAAAAGCCCACAAAATGAGCAACGCCCCTCCCCCAAAGAAAACAAACCAACCAAAAAAACCACCCTACCAGCAAACTCTTGAAACACTAAAAGTTGGTGTCAAAGGAATATTAAGTTGTTTTTGTAAACGCTGCTGCCCTTAAAATGTAGGAAGAGCTCTGGGGATTTTGTGGATTTGCTTTCCTGAAGTGTCACTGGAAGAGACTTTAACACTGATATCCTCTGAATGCCTACGTGTATGCCTAATGTATTGACCCTACTTGGCACTGAGTACCTGGAGACATCATTTTTCTTGTCATCTCCTTTAACTGAAAGCCTGTTCAGAAAACATGCAGTGTTTACTGTTGACCACCCTGTGATCAATTTGTGCTGCAGTGATGGGATGTCCATGTTCCTGGGTTGGACAGCTCCTTCCCTGCTCCTCCCTGGGGATCCGCAGATGAAACACAGGGAATTGACCACTGAGTAGAGCTACTTTCTCCCAAACACATTTATCTTAAGTGTCAGAAGGCTAGAGAAACACTTAAAGAAACACGAGTGACTGAACAGCCTGCTAGCTCTGTGCTTCAGTTAAGAGGCAAGATGTTTGCAGGACTATTCTCAGTGTGTTGTTTTTTCCTTTGTGCTTGAGAAGTTGATCATTGAGATTGCATATTAATCAAAAAACATTGCTTTACCAGTTCTTCAAGGTAATTTTTCTACAAGTGTTTGGGAGGATGTTTCAAGTGCAAGAACACTGTATTTATAAGTCATGAGAAATCAGCAGTTAACTGACTATAGCACAGCAGGGCTTGTTACAGGCTATATGAAAAACTGCCCTTCCCAAAGCTCATGTGGGCAATTCTAATTAATTTATAGTTAGAGAACGTGTGCTAACAAACACTTAAGGGAAGTTTATCACAGGAATTGGGGAGAGACCACCTTAAAGAACACAAGGCATTCTTATGGAGCTAAGTGAAACTTAGCACTTGAAAAACTATTTTAGTACAAGTTTTGTCTTTTTATATTTGAATACTCTAAATATGATTTTCAAAATCATGCTTAAAACTGTATCTTTATATTAAGAGGACAGCTAAAAAGGCTCATTCTTGAGACTTGTATTATAAGAATGAAAAACTAATTTATATTCAAGGTGGAATTAAGATAAATTTAATTTAGTCTCTGTATGTGCCTTTAGGTTACTCTCATAGCTGAGCAAGGTCTAGTCAGTGCAGTCAATACAGAGAGCTGTTCAACTTACTCGAAAGTAGACAACTGCCAGCTCCTTAGCTGTGTTCTGAACTACACTGACGGCAACAACCAGATGCTTGCTTCACTAACATTCACGTAGGCCTTGCATTTATCTTCATGTTCAGTTTTCTGAGCAGTAGTGTATCTTCAAAACACACTTCCTATATTAAATTTCCTATTGGAAAGATTTGTTTGCTTTGCAGAGTAGTATGTAGAAATTCAATTCCCTCTGGAGGAAACTAAATTGAAAGTTCTGCTCCAGGTGAGCACTGTATGTCTCCATTAGGAGCTGGAGCATGTTAGACTCTGAGACAGTGTTTCTTGTCTTGGACAGCGTCTTGAGTTGGATATAGAGATGACATTGAATCTAGGGACCAGACTAAATGCAATCCCAAGTGAAGCTCCTGAGCAACATATTGCATAGAGGTAGAGAGCTCAGTAATAACTCTTCTGATGTATTGATCCTCTCATTGTCAAATTATAGAATAAGCCATGAGCATTTAATACTGTATGGGATGCCCTCAAATAGTTCACAAGCACAGGACTGGCTGACTGTTGCACAAGGCTGATGGGAAATGCTTGCTCTTCAGGATCAGCACTTCAAATGGCCCTACACACCTAGGTGTGAGTGACAGCATTAGGTCCTAGATCTAGAACATCAATAGACTGTTTCATAGTCTTAGAAAGTCTTAGATAAAAGGTTTGTATTGAAACTCTTTTTGAGTAGAAGTCTTTTTAGGTACTTGTTCTTTCTAACTTTAACAAAATACCTTTTGACAATGAATAATCCATCAATTTTACTCTGCTATAAACATGCTAGATAAGAGTCTTTTCTGTCTTTTGGAATACGCTTATAAAACTGAGTTAAGCAGAGTAGAAAATGCAAAATTGCAGCCCAAAATTCTGAACTGTTTTCTGTCTAAGGGAAGCTCTTTCTTTAGATTGTGGGGTTGTCAGTTTGGTTTGGATTTTTTAAAATAATAGTTGCTTCAGTAATTTGCTTAACTAATTAGTTTTAGTAGTTGCATTGATTTCAGTAAGTGTGAAAGATAAATTTTTAAGTAAATTCTGTACAAGAATTCTCTATAAATGTCTCAAATTTTCTAGTGGAACAGGGAGCTGTTTAAAGGCATAGGAGATGTTAAATGTTGCAATTCCTCTCTGAGGGTTTGGGCTTTGATTGAAGGCTGCAGTTACATGTCCTTTTCACTTGTGATTCTGGGCTCAGGCCTTCTGTGTTCTGAACTAAGCAGAGCTCAATTCAAGCACAGCTTTGAACAGGGAAGGAAGGGATGCAACAAAACTGTTCTTCCCCTAAACTGCACATACTTGTTTGGATGGAAGCTCAACAGTTCAGATGCATCACTAGCAGTGCTTCTGTTGCTGCCCACTCACTTTTGTTAATTAGTTTACTTCACTGTGATCCATCCACTGTAATTTTAAATCTCAGAATTCTGTGCTCCAAGGTGTGTGGCCTGGGGAACAGGAATCAAGAGGTGGGTTTCTTGTACTTGATCTGGTCTGACAAATCTTGCATTCCTGTTTGGGGAGTGCAATAACCTGTATTCAGCAGAACTGTATCTTCTGGGAATTTGGTTTGATTTTTTAAAAGAGCTACATATGTGAGTTGTATGGAACTGAGGAGAAAACTTATTCGAAGTAGGGGCCTGACCTCTTCAACTTTAATCTGTTGCACACTTCACTCTTTGAACATCTTTAAAAACTGATTGTAGCTGCTTTCAGTGAAGGGTTTCATTGTGTTTAGGTGTACTGGGTGTGCTTAGACCTGGACTGGATTTGGTTGCTCAGCAATGATTTGGCATAATTTTTTTTACTTTCCTGTTTAGGCTAGGGTGGTATTAAATATGTGTAGAAGCATCTAGAGGAACTACTTGGGTGGAAAAGCATGTTGCAGAGTAGATGACCAATGAGTATGTTAAGACAGCAGTATAGAACTTGGGCACTCCAGAAGCCAAGGCTTATTTCAGTACCTTGTTTCCTTTTTTTTTTGTTTCAGTGTGAGCTTCAGCATTTAGGATTCTCCTTCTGCCAAAACTGATCTTTGCTTTTCAGTTAGACTTTAAGCCTGCTTGACAACTATGCCTCAGCCCAAAATGGGCATTTTATACAGTAGTTGTGGTGGTTTGACCCACAGGGGGACCATGCGGTCCTGCATTCACTCCCCCAACCTGGTGAGATGGGATGGGAGACACAACAAAGGGGGCATGAGATTGAGAATGAAGGACAGGGACAGCTCACTCACCGGTTATGGTCATGGGCAAAACAGACTCAAACTTGGGGAAGAAAAATGAAGTTAATTCATTGCAAATCATCTGAGTAGACATAACAACCACATCCCCCGCCCCTCCCTTCTTCCCAGGCTCAAATCACTTTGTTCCCAATTTCTCTACCTCCTCCCCCCCGCCCACCCCACCCCGAGCAGTGTCACAGCAGACAGGGAATGGGGCTTCAGTCAGTTCACTTCTGCTGTTGTTCCTGGCCTGGAAGTCCAGGAACAAGATGT
>NW_010332892.1:5632-6273 GCF_000700745.2 Antrostomus carolinensis | reverse complement strand
CCAACCTGTGCAAGCCCTCTGCAAGCAAGGGGTTGGTCAGGTGCCCTGAGCTCCTGGGCAGTCTCTGGCCATGGCACAGTGCTGACCTTCCCTGCTCACCAGGAGCATGAGATCTTCCATCCTGGATCTGCTTCAGCTGGAAGCACTGACCACCCACTCCACACACCGCGAAGGACACCAGCAGCCACCACAGCTCCAGTGAACTGTCTTTCCTGGTGCCCACTTCCAGGACCAGGGTGGTTTTGGTTGGATTGTCGTGGTGTGAGATTGTTTGTGTAGCTGTGGCTGCACCGTTCCAGGCATGGCCACAGCAAGGGACAGGCTCGGTCTCTGTCCCAGCTGGGGAGCAGGGGACAGGTTCAGGAGGGTGGCTGCAACCTCCTGCCCCAGCCGAAGGACTCAGCTGGAGCAAAGGCAGATTGAACAAGCCCAGATCTGTGGAGCCCTCCATGGGCAGGGCAGTCCACCAACAGCAATGTGGGGCACTGGTCAGAAGAAGGCAGTGGCAGAGAGTGCAGAAGCCTCTCCAACCCTCTGCACCCACCACAGCCATAGAATCACAGAATCACAGAATTCTAGTGATTGGAAAAGACCTTTAAGATCATTGAGTCCAACCATGAACCCAACACTGCCAATTCCAC
>NW_010332892.1:1131-5306 GCF_000700745.2 Antrostomus carolinensis | reverse complement strand
CAAGCACCAGGGAGAGATGAGCCCCACGTGTCACACCGGGGATGGCCACTGTCCCCCAGCCCCTGCCACCCCACCTGAGCTCCTGGGGCTGCCGTGACCCCGTGCTGTAGTGGTTGGACGTCTGTATCTCAGCTGTGCTCCTGTATTTCAGCACAGGGCAGGGCCACCGTGCCATCCCCAGGGGCGGGGAAGGGAAGGATTTAAATTGAGCGTTCGTCTGGGCTGCTCATCCTGGCTGAGAGGCGGCAGGAGGAGGAGGAGGAGGACCAGAGCCTGCCAGGGAGCCAGCTAGCCACTCTGGATACGTGTCCAGCAGGTAGGACAGAGCCCATCTGGAGGGGACACCAGGGCCACCACACAGCCCCACCTTGGCATAGCACCCTCCATGCAGATGCCAAGGGTCTGTGAGGGATGTAAGGACCTTGTTCCTACCCAAAACCTGGTGTTTGGAGGGCAGCTGCTGCAGTCCAAGGGATGGGTGAGCAGGAGGTCCCCAGGCAGGAGTCAGTCCTTTGCAAGAGGGGACAAAGTGACAGAGCAGCAGCAGGGCTGGATGGAGCTGCTGCTCCACATGATGCACTTGGGTGTCCTCAAGACTTCAGCTGAGCAGACCGGGACATCGGGATATGGGAGGGAAGCAACCAGAGCTGTGGGACCTGCCTGAGCCTGAGGCAGCCGAGACAGGAGGCTGCTGGCTGGCATGGTGGGTCTCGGCCAGGAGCCAGGCGGCTGCGAGGTGAGCACCGGGCTGGGGGCTGATGTGATTTCACTCCCCGGGGTGCAGACAGAGCTTGTGACCACGGCATCGCCGGGACACCGCTCCGGCTGGAAAACCGCTTCCACTGGGGACTCTTGGGCTGGGCTGCTGTGACAGCTTGAAAGGACGAGCAGCTCCTACGCCGGGAGCTGCGTGTGCAGCCCAGCCCCGGCATCAGGAGCTCTGATTAGAGACCAGCTAATGACAGCTTGCAGCTGGGCAGTGGCTTTCCAGTACAGGGTGTTTACACGACATCCCTGTCCTACATAGGTGTCGTGTCTGCTCCAGGGTGTGACACAGCACTCCGCTTTGTCCTGGTCCCAGTGCAGCACAACCAGCCCATCGCCTCCTGGGACGTCCCAGCCAGAGAAGCTGCTCTCTGGGGTTGGTGACACAAGGTGGGACAGAGCTGCTGGCTGTAAAAGAGCCTGAAGCCATGGGCAGGGTCCCCAGGGAGGCAGGGGCTGGTCTGTAACTGCTGGGTTACACCTCTCCCCTGCCGTGATCCATCTACACCAGCATCAATCCAATATTTAAATGATCAAAAGCACTGAGTCAGAGACTTTCAGACCAGTTAGGTAAACAGGCAGAGAATGGAGCTGTAACCCTGATAATGAGCAAAACGTATCATTAACGTCAGTCACTGCACTTGATGGGAAATGGGTGTTCCCAAAGAAGTGTTCTGGGGTTTGTTTTTGCTGGTTTTTATAAGACTATGGCCTCATCACCACATGATGTTGTGGATGGTGAAAGCTTTCAGGGCTTCCAGAAGAGACCAGGTGACTGCATGGGAGACATCCCTTGAGGATTACTGCAGACCCAAAATGTGTCCAGCTCACGAAATCCACTGAGCTGAAAATAGTCAGAGGTTGACATAAAAAACAGGGAGGAGAAGGCACCAGGGAGACCTTCTAGCAGCCTTCCAGTACCTGAAGGGGCTCCAGGAAGGGTGGGGAGGGACTTTGGCCAAGGGCAGGGAGTGACAGAATAAGGGGTGATGGCTTGAAAGTGGCAGAGGGGAGATGGAGATGAGATGTGAGGAATAAATTGTTTGGTGTGAGGGTGGTGAGACAGTGTCCCAGGCTGGCCAGAGAAGCTGTGGCTGCTCCTCCCTGGAAGTGTTCGCAGCCAGGTTGGATGAGGCTTTGAGCAACCTGGTCTAGTGGAAGGTGTCCCTGCTGATGGCACTGGGGTTGGGACTGGATGAGCTTTAAGGTCCTTTCCAACCCAAACCAGTCTGTGATTATATGAAATATGACCCATGTTGTCACATTCTTCATCCTTCCCCTGATGTCCACTTATGGCTCAAGATGGAAACAAGACTCTGGGCTACACAGACCCTTGGCCTGACTCTGCATGGCCATTGTGATGTCTGCTCGAGGGCACGGCTGTCTTCTTCTGAAACACTTCAGACAGAACAACTGGTGTCTTGGTTAAGGGGGCTGCATTTTTATGGGCTGGATTAACTGTGCTCAGGGTGCTGAGGGACATGGGTTAGAGGTGGAATTGGCAGTGTCAGGGTTATAGTCTCCATGATCTTAAAGGTCTTTTCCAACCACTATGATTCTGTGATTCTATGATTCTAACTGTGACTGGTCACACTAATTGCAGAGTATCTGCCTGAACGGGAGAGACCGCTGCCAGCAGCCACTTAGAGCAGTTCCCTGAGGCACCTGTTCTCCATCCCTACTGTCTCATTTTTATTTTTATATATATATTTATAATTTTATCTACCCTTGTACCTACATAACAATTAGCTAATCACAAAGACTGACCATCCATGACCTCCCGTGGCACAGCCCACTCCACTCCACCCTCCGTGCTGTTTCTCCTGGAGCAAGCCGCTCGGAGGTTGTAGGCTGTACCCAGGGAGCCACCATGGAATAGATTTCTCACATACCAACCACGCTCCACCCTGAAAGTTTCCTTCACACTGTACCTTCTCTGGAGATGTTGGTATAAAGAGATGTCTAAGTCACCTCCAGTAACAATTCCACAGCTGGTCAGCCCCGCTTCCCTCGTCCGCTCCCCTTCCAGCGCTGTTTTCCCGCACTGAGTGCAGGAGCTTTTTGGAACAGGCACCAAACCTTCTGGCCACGACACTGCTGCAGCTCTGTGCCAAGACTCCCAGCTGCACAGAGATGGGTAGAGCCCACCACTGCAGCTGGGAGGTGCACAGAGTTCTGCACAGGAGAACACACGGGCCAGGCTGTCATTGATGACGGCAATTGTGAGCTTTGTTTATTTGAGGATAAGATCACAGAATCCCAGAATGGCCTGGATTGGAAAAGCCCTTTAAGCTCATCAAGTCCAACCATGAACCCAACACTGACAAGTCCCCTATGACTAACCCATGTCCCTCAGCACTGTGTCTACACGACTCTTCAATCCCTCCAGGGATGGGGACTCCACCACTGCCCTGGGCAACCCCTTCCAATGCCTCAGAACCCTTGCAGCAAAGAAATTCTTCCTCACATCCCATCTCAACTGCCCTGGCCACAACTGGAGCCCATTTCCTCTTGTCCTGTCCCTTGGTCCTTGGTTGAACAGACCCACCCCCACCTCTCTCCACCCCCCTCCAAGGGACTTGGACGGAGCCACAAGGTCTCCCCTCAGCCTCCTTTTCTCCAGGCTCAACATCCCCAGTTCCCTCAGCTGGGAATTCATCACACATGTGCTCCAGACCCTTCTCCAGCTGTGTTGCCCTTCTCTTGACATGCTGGACCAGAAGATGTGCACTGCTGCTTCCAGAGAGCTCTCATCTGTTGTTCAAGAGGGAGCTGGACAAGGGGCACTCTTGCCCTGAGATTGCTCTTGAGAGAGGGGGGTGGCAGCAAAGCCCCAGACCCCACTCCCACTTCTCTCTGGGTTCCTGCTACCACATCCAGGGAGATGGCTTTCTTCACACATAACATGAAAACTGCACGAGAACTGGTGTCTCACCAAATCTTTTCTTTCTCTCTCCTCAGAAAAACACAGTGCCCCACAGTAGCAGCACTGTTCCCCAGAGACAACACAGAAGATGAGTGGACTTCCTCAGAACAACAAATCAATCAACACAGGAAGCAGCCTGATTGCAGGTGGACACAAAGAGATGGGTGGAGGTGGGAGTAACTTCATAGCTGGAGTCTTCATCCAGGCCATGAATAAGAAGATGAGTATCTATGATGCCATGATGAGGGGCATCCTGACACCAGGTACTGCCCTGGTGCTGTTGGAGGCACAGGCTGCTTCAGGGTTCCTCACCGACCCTGTGAGGAATGAGAAACTATCGGTGAAAGAGGCGCTGACTGCAGGACTCATAGGCAGAGATTTTTATGAGAAGCTGCTCTCAGCAGAGGGAGCCGTGACGGGATACACGGAGCCATACACAGGACACAAAATCTCCCTCTTCCAGGCCATGAAGAAAGAGTTCATC
>NW_010332892.1:0-1068 GCF_000700745.2 Antrostomus carolinensis | reverse complement strand
ACCGCCTGCCTGTGGAGGTGGCCTACCAGCGTGGCTACTTCGACCAGGAGATGTGCCAGTTTCTTTCTAACCCCAAGAATCAAACAAGAAGTTGCTTTGACCCCAACACGCATGAAAACCTCACTTATACACAACTCCTCCGCCGTTGCGTGCCCGACCCGGACACGGGGCTGCTCATGCTCCAGCTGATGGACAAGGGCTCGGTGCTCTACCAGCTGAACAAGGAAGCCCGCAAAGCCCTGCAGGCCGCCCGCACCAGCGTCAGCGTGGGGCTCTTCCAGGGACAGAGCGTCACCGTCTGGGAGCTCCTCTTCTCCCGCTACATCCCTAATCACCAGAGAGAGGAGCTGCTGAGGAAATACAAGGCGGGGACGGTGACTATCCCAGAGATGATCACCATCCTCACCACCATCATCACCAGGGCAGAAATGGAAAATGGGGATCTAAGCTCATCCACAGTTATACCCAACAACGAGGTAGGAGCATCACAACCTGTTCAGGATACGCAATCCCAGGAGCAACAGTTGAGAAAGTCCTTAAAGTCAGCAACCATCTATGTCACGGCTGGTGAGTTCCAGGGGCAAAACGTTTCCTTGTTGGATCTCCTCTTTTCCAAGTATATCCCTCAAGGGAAGCGGCAGGAGCTGCTGGAGCTGTACAGAGCAGGGATACTGACCACAGAACAGGTGGCTACTGTGGTCACCACCATCATAAACAGAACAGAAGTTGCAAATGCCACACTCATGGCAAATGCCAGAAGTCCACACAAGGCGTTGACACAGGCAGAGGAGAATGGAGATGATTTTTCAACACAAGATGCACAACTAGATAACATCCTGAAGTCTACCACCATTGATGTGCCAGCTGGTGAGTTGCAGGGGAGGCAGGTTTCTGTGTGGGACCTGCTCTTCTCCAACTACATCCCTGAGGAGAAAAGGCAGGAGCTCCTGGAGCTGTACCGTGAAAGAGTATTAACCCTGGAGCAGATGGTAACTGTTGTCACCACTGTCATTAAGAAAAAAGAATCTACAAGCAGAAAATTCCTAATTGCAGTCAAGAGTTCTGACA
>NW_010332891.1:0-1150 GCF_000700745.2 Antrostomus carolinensis | reverse complement strand
TCCCACCTTTTTTCCCCTTCCCTCTTTCCCCCCTGCCTTTTTTCCCTCCTTTCCACCTTTTTTCCCCTCTCCTGCCTCTTTTTTCCCCTCTTCCCAACATTTTTTTCCCCTCTTCATGACATATTTTTCCTCCCTCCCCCCATTTTTTCCCCCCTTCCCACCTTTTTCCCCTTTCCCGCCATTTTCCCCCCTCAGCGAGGTGCAGAGAGGCCTCCAAGTGCATTAAACGGCAGATGATGAGTTCAGTCCCTCATAATTAACAAGGAAACGTTCCATCAGCTCCTGCCCTTCTGAGATGATTTATTTCCATAGCCTCATTGAAATCCTGCAAGGTTAAGATAATATATGGAAATGAATCATTTCCATATTCCAAATAACTTCCATCTCAGCTCCGTGAAGCTGCTGGGGAAGCCAGACTCTTCCTGGTGGTTTCAGGGGGAGGATCTGGGAGCTTTCAGGTGTGGATGAAGGTTCACAGGGTTATCAGAACTTATTAAATATATTTTTATATCTCAGCAGATCATATTAAAATATCGCAATTAATATTTCCTGCATCAGAATGACTAACGAGGTTGCCCAGGGGGAGCGGAACGAGCTGGCGACGGCACCGTTTCGCGTGGCTCTGGCTCGATTTCATCGTTAAAAGTGCAGATTTCTCCCCGTCTTTGTGTTGTTTTTGCTGCTGGGAACGTTCCTGGCAGTCAGTGGGATGGAGAGGGTGTCCCACTTGGAATTTTTGAAGTTAATTTTCGAATTTACCCCTTTTCCTCCATCCTTTCCCTGATTTTTCTTGTTTTAGGCCGCACTGCGGTGACAGCCGGGAGAGTGATACTATTTTTTATTTAAATCATGGTAGAATTGCTTGGCATGACTCAAGTGAGAACCTTAAAAATCAACTTTTTTTTTTTCTTTTCTTTTCTTTTTTTTTTCAGGTTAAAAAACCCAAACGGGTTATTTTTGTAGGTCATTGCTTTTAATCTTTGATGGTAAAAAAACATCCTCGGAGCCTACGCTGCTGTGCTCTGGAAACTGCTTCATTGACACGATTCCAGCGTGTTAATGGGATCAGAGACCAGCCCGGTCCTTTCTGGGCTTTAAATATTTAATTTTTTTAAAAAAATTAATTATTAAAAAAATATTTAAATAAAAA
>NW_010332890.1:1849-2076 GCF_000700745.2 Antrostomus carolinensis | reverse complement strand
CCCACAGTCCAGCTGGGATGGGGTTGGGGAGCATCACCAACCCCCCCCTCACCTCCCCAACAATTGGGAGGAGCAAATTCTTCAATGAAAGTGAAAAGGAGCAAAAAAAGGGGGGAAAAAATGAGAAAAAAATGAAGAAAATGAGAAAAATTAAATAAATAAAGTAAAAAAGGAGCAAGAAGGGAACTGGCAACGGAAAATGTTCAGCGTGGAGCTCGGCCCTCAGA
>NW_010332890.1:1179-1783 GCF_000700745.2 Antrostomus carolinensis | reverse complement strand
TGCTGCCCCCCGCCCGCCAAACAGCCCCCCCAGTCCCCCTGCCCCCCAAAACCTCCCTGACTCCCCGGGAGTGCACCCCACCATCCCCAGCTCTGCTCCAGACCCCACCCCTGGGATGTAGGGGGGTAGATGAGCCCCCCCAAAGAGGGATTCCCCCTGGGTTGTGGGGGTGTAGATGGGGTGGGATGAGCCCCCCAAGAGAAACCCACTCCCGGAATATGGGGGGGCAGATGAACCCCCCAAGAGGCACCCACCCTGGGATTTAGGGGAGCAGATGGAGTACGATGAGCCCCCCCAAGAAGAACCCACCCCTGGGAGATGGGGGGGCAGATGAGAGTCCCAAGAGGCACCCACCCTGGAATATGGGGGTGTAGAAGGGGCAGGATGAGCCCCCCCAGGAGGGATCCACCCCTATGTGAGGGGGCAGATGAGCCCCCCAAGAGAGACTTGTTCCTGGGACTTGGGGGAGCAGAAGGGGCAGGATAAGTCCCCCAAGAGGAACCCACTCTGGGATATGGGGGTGCAGATGGGGCAGGATGAACCCCCCAAGAGGGACCCACCCTGGGACATGATGGGGCAGATGAGCCCCCCAAGAAGGACCCAC
>NW_010332890.1:0-1121 GCF_000700745.2 Antrostomus carolinensis | reverse complement strand
GATATGGGGGTGCAGATGAGGCAGGATGAACCCCCCCAGCAGTGACCCACCCCAAACCCCAATCCCAATCCCCCCTTGACCCCATCCTGGGCAGAGACACCACAGCGCTGCCGAGCGAGAACTCATCCCCTGCACATCCCCCTCTCAATCTGGGGGTCCCCGTGTCACACCGTGGGGACACAAACACCCTATTTTGAGGACCCCCCCCAGGCACGGGTGCCCCCGCCGAGGAGCAGCGTGGCGTTGGCAACCCAAAGGCCAATTTAAACAATTTTCCCTCCCGACGTCGAGAGGCTGGAAATAGCCGGGGAGCCGGTGCCGTGATTACGGGGTGTCGCCCTCGTTGCCACAATTGAGGGTGCCGAGGGCCGGACGCTCACCAGGAATAGCCGGGGCGGTGCCGGGCTGTGGGCTGCGGCCGAGGGAAACTGAGGCACCCAACTCCCACCACGTCCCCATGGAGGGGAGGGGGAGAAAGGAGGGACGGAGGGTTTTAGGGTTTGAGGGTGGTGATGGGGTAACAACCTATTTTTTGGTGTGGGGGGTGTTGGTCCATCCTCATGGGATCAAACACCCTTATGGGGTCAAACCCCCTCATGGGGTTGAACCCCCTCCCCATGGGATCAAACACCCTTATGGGGTCGAACCCCCTCATAGGGTTGAACCCCCTCCCCATGGGATCAAACACCCTTAAGGGGTTGAACCCCCTCATAGGGTTGAACCCCTTCCCCATGGTCTCACTGGGTTTAGGGATATTGAGGAGTAAGGAGGGTCCTGTAGTGGGGACCTTGATGGGGTCAAACCCTCTGCAATGAGGTCAACCTCCCACAATGGGGTCAAACTCACACCCCATGGGGTCAAACCCCCTCATGGGGTCAAACCCCAAACACTCCTATAGGGTTGAACCCTCTCTTCATGGGGTCAAACCCCCTCATAGGGTCAACCCCCTGTAATGGGGACAAACACCCCTATGGGGTTTGAACCCCTTCTTCATGGGGTCAAACCCCATAATGGGGTCAACCCCTTCATAATGGGGTCAAACACCCCTATAGGGTCAGATCCCCTCCCCATGGGATCAAACACCACTATGGGGTCGAATCTCCTCATGGGTTTGAACCCCC
>NW_010332889.1:2322-2606 GCF_000700745.2 Antrostomus carolinensis | reverse complement strand
ACCCTGGAATTATTTGTATCTGTAGCAGACCACGATTTAGTTTCTATCACGTATGAAATGAGGATGAAATTGAGACGGGCTGAGTGGAAAAAAAAAAGTTTCTCCTAGTAAATTATTAAAACTATTTCATGTATTCAGCCATCAGCTGAGTTTTCTGTGTATGGTGCTGCTTTGTTTGAATGCTGATGAGATTGTTGTCTGGAAATACCTGAAGGGGCTACAAGAAAGCTGGGGAAGGACTTTTCCTAAGGGCAGTTAATGACAGAACAAGAGGAAATGGGTTT
>NW_010332889.1:0-2058 GCF_000700745.2 Antrostomus carolinensis | reverse complement strand
GAACTGGATGAGCTTTAAGGTCCTTTCCAACCCAAACCATTCCATGATTCTATGATTCTATGAAATGGATCACAGAATCACAGGCTGGTTGAGGTTGGAGATCATCTGGTCCAAGCCCCCCTGTGCTCAAGCAGGGCAATCCAGAGGTGGTTGTCCAGGTGGTTTTTTAATATCTCCAAGGATGGAGACACCACAACCTCCCTGGGCAACCTGCACCAGTGCTTGGTCACCCGCGCAGTGAAAAGTGTTTCCTGATGTTCAGAGGGAACCTCCTGTGTTCCAGTGTGTGCCTATTGCCTCTGGTCCTGTCACTGGGCACCAGTGAGAAGAGCCTGACTCCATCCTCTTGGCACCATCCCTTCAGGTATTTACATATATTGATGAGATCCCCCAGCCTCTTCTCTTCTCCAGGCAGAAAACATCCTTCTCTGTGTGCACTCCCTGAAAAAAGAGCCTTTAAATCAGCCCAAAGCCTTTCAGAAAACAATCCTTGTGGTCTTTGTCTTGTCTATGGATCCCAGATTGCTGCTTCAGCTGGGGAAGTGTGCTGGGGAGTGGCTGAGGGAACTGGGGTTGTTGAGCCTGGAGCAAAGGAGGCTGAGGGGAGACCTTGTGGCTCTGTGCAAGTCCCTTGGAGGAGGGTGGAGAGAGGTGGGGGTGGGTCTGTCCAACCAAGGCCCAAGGGACAGGCCAAGAGGAAATGGGCTCCAGTTGTGGCCAGGGCAGTTGAGATGGGATGTGAGGAAGAATTTCTTTGCTGCAAGGGTTCTGAGGCATTGGAAGGGGTTGCCCAGGGCAGTGGTGGAGTCCCCATCCCTGGAGGGATTGAAGAGTCGTGTAGACACAGTGCTGAGGGACATGGGTTAGTTGGGGACTTGTCAGTGTTGGGTTCATGATGGGACTCGATGATCTTAAAGGGCTTTTCCAATAGAGGCAGTTCTGGGATTGTGTGAAGTCTGGATCTGACACAGAGCAGCTCTGTGCTGAACAGTGTGTTAGGCTGGGCGCTGTGCAATCACCACATAGACTCAGAAATCGGATAACAGGATTGAGGGTTCAGGGTGTAGCTCCTCAACGGACCTCAAGAAACAATGTTCTGACATGACCTTGATTCTTTTCCCAAAAATGCTTTGGAAAACAAACCCAACCAACACCACATAGAGAAAACACATAGAGATTAGTTGCTTTGTACATTGGAAATGGCTTGTGGAGGTTGTCAAATCCTGAGTCCAGACCACATCACCAGTGAATGAGGCATGTTGAGGTGTGTGCCAGATGAGTTTGCAGCCCAATCTCATTCCTCCTCTTCTTCCCATTTCAAGTTTGCTCCTTGCAATCAATTTTCCAGCCTCTTGGCCTATCTCGAATGTGTTAAGCAGCGATTCTTCCACCACTTTGTTTAAAACCCTCTTTTGCTGTCTTCTGAATTTCACAGCTGGTATCTGAGGAGGGCACGGTGGAGGAAATGGGCCTGGCAATCTCCATCCAACTCTATTGAGCAGGCATTGCCTCTCAAGAAAACTGTCACTGCTCCTGTCCCTGTTACTTGACAGCCTGGCAGTGGCCGAGGACTAAATGGACTTTAGAGAAGGTTTTGGATTCTCTTACATCATTTCACCCAACAAAATTGTAACCTCATGGAAAATGTCTTCAGTATTCTTCTGGGTCACCTAGTGTTTGCTGTGAAGAACAGGAGATGAGGTTAAACTTCCCTTTTTAGTGCCTCATCTTCGCTACAAAGGAAACTATTCAACCTCGAATCTGCAAGCTGAGCTCCACGGATGGTTTCTCCAGCTAATCCAGTTCTTCTTGCTCCCAAATATCTCGTTTCAGCCAAAACTGCACTTGGACGCAGGACAGGCAGTGCAGATACCCACAGATGAAGAAGACTCTGGGTCCTTTTCTGAGTGCTTACTGGGAGAGAGTGTGTTGCTGAGGCTGGTGGCCCAGCTTGGATCACTAATAACACCCGTGTGTCGTCACATGGCTGAGAGTGGCTCAGAAATACACGGTTACAATTCCACCATCAGCATCCTGGCCTGGATCAGCACCAGTGTG
>NW_010332888.1:0-33877 GCF_000700745.2 Antrostomus carolinensis | reverse complement strand
AAACCATTCTATGATTCTATGAAAAAAAAAGATACAGCTAAGGAAGGAAAGAGCAAGAAAGCTCATTTGTCCTGTTCTGTGTTACTTGAACATCACTCAGGGCAGCACTCAGGTTGGCTTTAGACTACCAATATCTGCCCAGTAACATTAGTTCAAGCTCCTACCTTCTAAAACAATCCCCCCTTCCCTACTCTCTAGCCCTGAGCAGAGAAGGTTTGGGGTGGGGAAGGGTGTGAATTGTGAACCTTACCAATGTGTATCAGTATCTGATAGGAGAGGGGGTGAAGAAGACAGAGCCAGGCTCTTCACCCAGGTGCTCAGTGAAAAGAAGCGAAGAGCACAAACTGAAATCCAGGAAATTCTATTTAAACTTAAGAAAAAACTTTTCCTGTGAGGGTGGTCAAACACTGGAATAGGTTGTCCAGAGAGGCTGTGGATTCCCCATCCCTGGAGATATCAAAAAACCCAGGAGGACATGGTCCTGAGCAACCTGCCGTAGTTAGGGGGCTTGGACTAGACGATCTCCAGAGGTTGCTTCCAACCTCGATTATTCTGTAATTTTCTGAACTATTAAGTGCCTAATTACATCCAGCCCAACACAGTGTTTCCCTGGCCCTTCTTTTCCTTTGGAGTACTTCTGTCTACTATAATTCCAACAGGAACTTCCAGTTGAGACTTCCAGTCTCAACTGCTCTGGTTTCTGTGCTCCTCATCCCATGATGGAATACACACGCATGTCCAGAGCTCCCTCCACCACCCTGAAAGGTGCCTGCCCTGCCTGCAGCAACATATCCCCAGCCACACCAGAATGCCAGAGAGGAACATTCAACCATCAGATGTCACAAGGAGCAGAAGCCTGGGATGTGATGGAAAACACAGCCTCAGAAAGACTTTTTTTTCTTTGCATGAGAAACCAGACCAACAAATGCAGAGGATTATAATGGTGTCTACACAGGAACACAGAGGAGGTCTTCCAGTTCATTACAAAGAAATTATCTGTCCAGTGATAATGACTTAACAGTTCTACAGTGTTGTTTGTTTGGTTTTTTCCCCCCAGGAGAGATCGTAATGTATTTTACAAGCTTGAACTCCTGCAGCCACAACTGAAATACATTTAGGACACTGAAGTACAGCCACCTTGGATTAAGCCTACAACTTTATTCTGGTGGAGGAGAGGGAAGTGGGTTCTGTGGATAGTCAATGCGACAGGACACTAGAGAACCACAATTTTAAGTCCCCTGTGAGCTTGGAAGAAGGTCTCAGATGATTAAGAGAGATCTGCATGTCTAATTGGCATGAATTTCCTATTCCAAGTCAATTTTATATTCTCTTTGGACTACAGGTGTTTTGATATAGGATTTAGAGCATTAAATTAGAGGCAGCAGCAAGCAGATGATGCAACACATCTACGAAATGATAGGAGTTTCTCTCTGCTGTGGGAGTTTTCCTGCTCAGCACGCTCACATGAGAAGACACTCCTCCTCTTTTAAATTTGCTCAGCTCTGTTTCCACCTCACCATGGCAATGACTCATCCCAAACACTAATAAGATTTAGGGATACAATTAAGCAATGATAGACCAGAAGAGAACACACAGGAAAATGATAGAGCTTTTGACTCTCCCTTCTTCTAGATGATGGGAAGGCAAAGATAGCTGGAGCCAAGCTCCAGACAACGATCATGTTTGCTTGTAGAGATGTGCTCCCAGGTGTCTCACAACAACCCAAGAAAGGGAAGCTGCCACATGTGGCTGACAAGGATTGAAGTTCATAACAGAGTCCCAGGAGTATCTCAAAATAGCCATGAGCAGCTAACAGGCACCAGTCTTCCTGTGACAGGCTCTTGGCAGAGCTGATGGCCATTTGGGATGTCTTTATGATTCCATGGCACACGTTAGTGCTACCACCTATTATTTCTTAAGCACATTTGGCATTCTCAGAACTGAACAAACACACAGGAAATATGGTGCCAACCTTCCAAAGTTTCTTACCAGCTGAACCAGATGCTATTAATGCTGACGTAGAGCTTGGAACTCAATGAGATGAAACATGGGCAGTACCTAGCCAGGAGCGCTGATCAAGATGGGCACACAGACAAGTCTTACTGGGACACCCAGACAGAGGAATGACTAGTTACTTCAGCCCTATCTAGGTTACTTACCAGGTCTGCCACACTAGTGTCTAAGTACCTGACAAAGACACCAAGGCAGTTGTTGGATTTTTGCGGGCACTGGGCATGAGGAGGACTTTCAAGAGCAATTTGGAGGATAAAAGGTCTTTGGGCTTGGAGGGTTAGATAGGGAGGGAATGTCAGGTAAATGAGGAAGAGAAACATGGATGACCTCATCCACCTTCCTAGGGTTTCTAGGTTCTAGTACAGGATCCAGCATACTCTTGCCTCCTGTTCTTTAATGGCCATTTCACAATCAGTGAATATAAGAGACCTGATTCTGAGGCTTTTGGAATGTAGGTCCACATTTAATGGCCTAAGTTATCTCTGATTCAGGGGTAATTTGCCTTGAGGAACACAAATTTTCCTGGAAGTGTGTGGTCCAGGCTTCAAACAGAAGGGAGGTAGGTGGTACTGATTATGCATGAGGCAAGCTGCTTGCCATGGTAGACTTTGTCTTACTGACCAGAGCTACAACAAAACAAAAGCTGAAAGACTGGAAGGTCATCTGAAATGGGGTAAAAAGATACCCTGAACAGAAGGTCATCTTAGTAAAGATGTTTTTTGTGGTAACCATCATTTACAGAGCTATAGCCCATAGCAGATCTAGTGTGCAGAGTGCATTGGTTGTTCTTTATATTTAAAAGAATTGTGGGCTCCTCACCTAACCACTGCTACCTGTGTATTTGAATAAAGAGTCATCATGGTAAGAAACAGTGTTCATAAGCTAAGCCACAATCCAATCACAATTTCAAAGCAGAAAGACTTTACGGCTTCCCTGGGAGAGCCCCATTTTCCATTCACCAAAACAAACATTATGACTGGATTTCAAACTGCTTCCGAGGCAAGTGCAAAATACAGAGTCAGTCTGTGCACTGAGCACAAAGCCAGAGGTTTCCAGCTCACCAAGCCTCGTGTCAGAAATGCCAAGACGCGTTCTCCAAACACTGCCTGTGTGCTGCAATACCACTGGCCAACAGAACTACTTCTGTAAAAAGCACATGCACTTTTAAAGGGGAAACTGATGGTGCTTGAAAGGAACCAGCACACAAGTTTCCACACGATGCAGGCTGGGCACTGACAGCAATCATGTGCCTCCAGCATCCCCTCTCCTGCCCCACAGCAGCCCTAGACTTGCACCTCTTTTTGGGGAAGCCTCAAAGGAGGTGGAGGAGAACCCAGTTTCACCCACTCTCTTGGCTCCCAAACAGCCCGAGCAGACTCTGTACTGACAATTCTTTTTCCTCCATTACCTGTTACTACCTACCTCACCTCCTTATGAAGACATTTTCCTTCCCAGACTATGCTCCCTGGTTCTTCCAGGACCAGCTCCCTCAGGTGGAGGTAACTAAGCAGGGATAGCCAGGCCCTGGCCTCCCAGCCATTAAAGGCACAAGCCACCTTCCTTCCTTCAGCCTCTTCCTCATGCCTGCAGCCATATTCAACCTGCTTCAAATAATGCATTATGGAGACATAGGAGTGGTGTACACACCTGTCTGTTCAGAGACATGTGAAAAAATTAGGTGGAGAGAAGTTTATTCTGAGGTCTCTGTGATTGTATCTTCACTGCAACCCCAAGGTGTGACTACAGTTCACACACAGATCCGTCCCCAAGCTTCAAACAAGTTGCCTTCAGCTCAGCCACCCACCAGCTATTAAACACCAGCTTCACTATTTGGACCCTATTTAAATACTCAGCTGCAGAAAACCACCATGGTAGCTGTGTTGATATCTGTACCTCAAGATAAATTCCCATTGCTACCAGAACTAGCAAGTCTAGAACTAAAGTACAGTACCACCTCCTCTGGATTGCCATGAACACATTCCCTGTCTTACATGCAAAAAGAAGCAAGCCTGATCTTTAAATATTGCTAAAGGAGTGGTGGTGATGTACTTGAAAACATTGACAGGAGCTTCCTTAGGACGTACACACACAGACTTTCCTTCTGCAAAACTAATTTCCACTGCTGCATGACACGACCAGACACACTGGGGAAATAGTTTTTAGTTTTGAAATATTGTTGCAGGATTACAAAGAAACAAACAAAACCAAACCAGCAAACTAGACAAATCAAAACAAGGGTTTCCTAAGATCTGCTCACACTGCCAGGCAAGAAACTTGTGACCTAGAAAGCAATGAAAAGAAACTGCCAACACCCACAGCAGCACGTTTAGAGAAGGGTTTCCCTGAGTAATAAAGCAGAGCACTGTGAAGAGAGAAATCCAGCACAGCACTTCAAGCTGAAGATCAGAATGAGCCGGGGTCTGGGCACCCAGCACTGCAGCCATCCACAGGCCATGAAACAGCTGCTTTAAAAATCTGCTAACAAAACCCCAGAGCAGGAAAGTGTGAGAGTTCAAAGCCTCCACAGACACTGACAGCCTCCCCCTACCTGCACACACAGAACGGTGCCGGGGTGAGGGCTCATCTCAGACGACTGTGTTTGAAACGGAGCACAAACCCATAAGGACAAACACTGTAGCTCTGAGGAACAATAGGATTTGCTGCTTACCCTGAGCAGCATTTTCAGTGGGCTTTCAGCAGGATAGGTGCTGTACCCTCTGCTAAGCACTCTCTTGCTTGGGAAATGAAATAAAAATGTCTGTCTGCTTTACAGTGACATTTCTATTCTGAATCAAAAACCAGTATTATCCTCAGAGACTTGCACACCTGTCACACCCACTTTTTCCATTCAATGTTTTTATCATTATTATGATATCAGTGGGGAAGTATCTGAGCTATTCATTCATTCCCAAAAGCTCCTGGCTTACCTGCATGGCATGTAACAACTAATTAAGCATTAGGGAAAAAAAAAAAATAAGGAATGCAATTAACCAAGGGCTTGGAGAAGGAAATATATTAAAAACCAACTTCTCCCTCTCTCCGGCAGTGGCTGGGTAGTAATGATGGTTCCTCTAACATAGCTCCAACTTCACTGTAATGTTTTATGCTAAGTCTTAGCACAAAATTGCCTGCAAGAGTGGGAGGAGATAAAAAAAGTTCATCAGGTGTAGAATCGATTAGCACAAGGCATCATTAACAGGGTCACGGCGTCTAAGGAAGGCAGCACAGGAAAGCTAGTCCTGCTCAGATTAAAACAAAAAAAAATCAAAACAAAACAAACAGGAATTTGAATGCAACTGGGGCTGCCAAATGCTGGGTGCCTCACTGGCAAAACCACACCCTAATCAAATCCTTCATCTCCCTAATTACAGTGTAGGCCTTTTCCCAGGACTATGGCTGGAAAGGAAGCTTTTATCGAATGGGGAACATGGGATACTCAACCAACATGAGCCCAAGAGCTTCAACAAATTCCAAAACATGGAAGATTTTCAGTTTATGATCCAATGCAACAACAGCTCTCACCAGTAAAACTGCAAAATGACATGGGTCAAATTTGAGACTAAGCTCACAAGGTCACTTTGCTCTCCTTTCTGTCCCCAGCATACAGCTCCCTACACAGAGATCCTTAATTTCACCCCTGCCTCATCTCACTTTGAGACTCCTGCCTCAGCCTACCTTCATCAGCCTTGCAATTCCCACAAGCCAAGGAAAGACTTCAATTAGAGATAAATGACATGATTTGGTTCAAAGGACAAGTTAAAATGAATTGGCACCTAGATCTGAACTTGAAAACAAACTTATTCATTGAGACTTGGAAAGATTCTTTTATGTGGAATGGCAAAAATCAGAAGCTGTTAGAACTTAAAACAACAAAGAGAAACATAAGTTGTTACCTAAAGTTTATGTTAGTCATCTGAAATTACACGAATCATTAACAGCTTTCAGACGAAGCTGGCCAGACCTTTCTCCCATACCCAGGATCTCTATCCCAGAACTCTTGTTCAGACCCCCCCTTTCTAGTTTTTTAACTCATGCAAACCAAGCAAGGCACACTTTGCACTGCAATACCTCTGCTCCAACACAGAACAAAACACAATCTTTACTGAAGGAAGAGGTGACTCTTGGGACATTTCAGATCTGATCATCAGCCTTAACAGATTTTAAGACCAAATAGCAGAACCCCCCCAAAATAAGGACATGATTGTCCCACTTACTTACTCAAATCTTAGAAAACTCAAGACTCCCCTTGTTCAGACTCTCTTTATGCATGCTATGGCAGAAAAAAGTGGGTTTGTCACCAAAAGTTCTACTTGTCTTCTGGCTTTCTAATCCTCACAGTACACTAACAAGTCTAGCTAATTCATGCAATGAAACATATCTCAGAGACTTTGTATATGAACTAATTAAAATAAATAAAACCACTATAGATAATGATAGAGCAAATCAAGTGCATATGAATTCAGCCAGTGACTCACCACTCCCTTGTTTTCCTCATTGGAAATCTTGGCGTAGCACCGTACCAGAGTGACAATGAGTCAGGAAACTGGCATGAACCACAAATTGCAAGGAAATTAAAATAAGCATCTACAAAATCTCTTTTTGGAGATTTTTGCTGGCTTTGTATGAATGTGGCTATGGATTTCACAGCTCTATTCTCATGGTTTTCTGGCTAGACAAAAAAACCCCCCAAAAAAACAAAGGAAAGAGTCATTTACAAGTTCTTCAAGAGACAATACATAATGATTAGGCTCTTATTCTCAGAATGAATTTGATGCCTTTACTCTTACATCATCTTGCTTACATTTAACCCAATACATTTGAAGCATACTATCATATTCTAGTGAATGCTTGATATCACCTTATCTTGTAAATAGGCAGATATTACTCATTTGGAACCAACCAAAGTACATGCAAATATTTTAACAGCACTAAACTGAGAACTAATGGTATGTATGACATGAGAATAACAGTTCTCAGCCTCATTCTGTGGAAGCATAACCTCTAGCTGGTCACCCCGTTGCCTGACGCATTCAGGTTGACCATGAGAACTTGCATTGTTGTCTTTTTACACAGATCCAGGTAGATTTTCAGGCAGGTTGGGAAGAGGAAGCCCACGAAGAAGCCTGTGCTGTCAGGTGCACCTTCTATGCATGAGCAGCTATGTCTCTGGGGCTGTAAATATATCACATTTCACTATAATAAAATTTGATTCAAAGTGTTATATGAAAAAAAATAGAGAGAAATAAAAAAATGCAGATTTCAAAGTCATGAAGGCTAACTGAAGAAAGCCTCTGTGTTCTCTAACGTCACAGACTCTAGTGAGTGGGGATTTTTTACCCACTCCCTCCCCTTTTACAGCCACACACACTTTTGTGCAACAGAAGACTGAGATATGAGTGAGCAACTGGGGTAATTAGCAACTGATGATTTATAGCAGATAACAGTTAATTTCTCCAGTTAAGAAGATTTCTATCAAATTGGTAGAAATACGCACTCAGATTGGACATCCTTCCAAGTGACTGCATCTCATTTCTCATTTGCATTTTACTTCTGCTTAGCAATGCCTCGGAGCTATTTTGGAACATCACAAGCTGTCCAGGGCACACTTGTGTATTTGTATGCAACTGTAAGGGGCTTTCAATTCTTTTTCTTTACAAAGAGCATTTTATACAGGAGAGACTCGTACCCTGTGCAGAGTGGCCTGCAGAACAGCAGCCAGGTGGTAAAGCAGCCCAGTGGGGAACGTCAGGCACATCCCGACTTGCACCAGTTTCTCAGTCAAAGCACATATCTACTGTTGTGGTCCTGGGCTGATAAAGGGTTCTGGTAATTGACTTCATGTCAGCATGGGGGTACCTGAGCACATCTCCAGGGCTCCTGCCAAGCTGCATGCTGATTTTAAAAAGTGGCTCTGCAATGTTAGTTAATGTCCACTACACAAATCTCCCTCTGGGACCTGGAGCTGGAGAGGATCATGAGGCTTTAAGTGCAAAAGCAGGAAAAGATGGAACTGCCTGTGTCATATCTTCCACAGATGAAAACCTGGATAAAACTGTGACGCAAGCTTGGTGCCCACTTCTGAGATAAAAGGAAATCTAAGGAAGGGGGGGGAGACAAACAAAAAAAACCCCAAACAAACAAAACACCAAAGAAAAAACTCAAACCAAAGCCCTGCTATTTCAAGTAGCTACCTAAAACTTGTTTTAGCTTCCAGCTGAAAAAGCTTTTGGCTGCAGATAAAAATATCTACCCTAACTTTAGTAATCCCAGAATGGCCCTTACTGTTAAATATCTGCTTTGAACATCACTGAGACACCACTGCTGAACATGGCACAGAGGCTGAGTCTGTCATCCTGCATAAAGAAAGGAGGATAAAGCTGCTCCAAGTCCACCCTTGCACACTGCTCCTGTTCATCCACCTGTCTTCCCAGTTGACTCCAGAGCACCATAACCAGGACCTTCTGGGTCTCCTCACCCTTCTCCTGATCTGGAGGGCACTATGATCCGTACACCAGCTTCTCATACCCAATGCATTTTCCCCTTCCTCCTTCCCCTTCCCCATTCTTGTATTCACTTGGGGAACTCTTCCATCACAAGAGCATTGATCTATGCAAGAATCCTACTACAAACATGATGTATATAAATCAAAAGGTCCTGTTTAGAGGAGCTTTTTTCATGTCCTCACATGACCTGAAGGAGACATTTTCCCCTGTAGATGAGGCTTGCAGGTATATTACTACACACTGCCAAGTCTCTTGTGTTTTCTTCCATAGCTATTTAAAGCAGCCACAGCAGCCTTCTAATCACGGGCATTTTTTAATCTTTGTATGAGTGGAAATGCCCTTCTGTCACTGCCCACTCCAACATCTCCCACTGCCTGAAAATATCCTTCCCTGAGCACAAAGCAATGTGACAATCCTTCTCTTCTGTGAGAAGTGCATACACCTCCCACAGAAATGCATTAAACATTTGTATTTCATTCTGGGTGCTGGTCAGGCTGTGCTAGGAAATGATCTGTCGATGGCTACGTTAGTTATTGTAAACAACGTGTCTTCAAACTCATCTAGCTGACAAGGCAAGTGGCTTTGTACAGTTAATTTGTGAGGCACACAGGTATTCAAAGGTCATCTATGTGGGGCACAAAAGCTTGTTAAGGAATCCAGGGCTTAGCCACAGCACTATTACATAAAAGAGAGAAAAAAAACCTCAAAAACCCAACAGCTTTGGAGTTATGACAGGAGATACTTAAATGTATCGGTCTAGCTTCCTAAATATGACCTATTAAGGAATATAGTATATGCTACAATAGCTCCATGGCTCATCTAGCAGTAAAATCTGTGTATAAAACCTTACACCTGCATGCGAGTGTGTATTTAGATGGGAATAGAGTGCACTAAAATAAACATGACACCTGAGGCTTCTCTATAATTGGAAGTGGTCATTGGTGTAGCCACGTGACTACAGCGATACCAGGAAATCTTCATAGTGCACAAAGGGCTTGCGCTCTTTTATTTATAGAGTGTTTAATTCAGTGTGAGTTGTAGCAATTTCTAAAGCTAAAACATCTTCCACAGCAACAGTTCTGATTTTGTCTAGCTGCACTGCCACAGGACTTCTATGAGACGGGCTACGGTAACACTCCCTGGAAGTGTTGAAGGCCAGGCTGGAGGAGGCTTTGAGCAACCTGGTCTAGTGGAAGGTGTCCCTGCTGATGGCAGGGGGGTTGGAACTGGATGAGCTTTAAGGTCCCTTCCAATCCAAACCATTCTATGATTCTATGAATATAACACATCCACATTTCCAAAACCCGAATTCAACCCAGGCTTAAGAGACAGGACTGCTCTGCTCCCAGTCCTGACACTACAGCACTATTTAACCCTGGGTAAGTTATTTGATCATGCAGAATTTCAGAGTCTGCATTAGCCTAATGAAGATAATAACAATAATCATGTGTGCCACAGATACAGTAGGGCTTGGTTATTATGTTCTTGTGAAGTGCTTAGAAGAGCCCCAGATGAAAGGGAAATTAGGAGAAGGCAGATTAATTCAAAGACATGTGCATCCCAAATAAAAAACAGAGAGGAACATTTTTGTTGTTGCTGTTATTAGGAGAGAGTGTCTGATTTAGGGCAGCTTTTATTTCTATGTTGGTAAAGCAGACCCATTTTAATCACTTCCCATGTTCAAACTTTATTTGTAGATTGTGGGTAGGTCATATAGGCTGCTGAGCCTCTGATAACATACACATAACAGCCTTGATCAAAGATCTGATTTCACTGTAACTGGCATCTGTGATAGGACAAAGCTGACAGGCCTGCCTCTGTTTTAAGGCAAGGCAAAACAGGGAATCAAGAACTTACTGGCACTCTGAAGGAAAGACCAGGATTGAAGAAAAGCAAACATTTCCTGTGGCTAAACACACCACTAGTGAGAAATGGTGCAATGAAGTAACATTAAATTCCCAAGTGCTTATTAGTAACTTGTGCAAATGGAAACATCTTTTCTACAGTGCTTTTTCTATAGGAAGTACTAAGAACTTATCATTTAGGTCAGTATCATTATCAGTTTTAAACACGGGCAAAGGACATAGTGAGAGATGTGGTGATACCATATAAGTGAGCAGCACAGCCCAGAAAGAGACTCAAGCTCCTTACTTTTACCCCAAGCCTCAACCTGGACTCCAGTCCAGTGGAGAAGGCTCCCTCCTTTCTCAAAGATGAACCCTGGCTCTTCCTCCAGCATGTAGGAGTGTTAGATCCCATACTTCAATATCATCCAGTGACAAATACACTTCCAACTCTAACTTCACTGTGTGAATTTCAAAGTGATACTAAATTCCATGAACTATCCCTCAGGGCATTCAGTAATGAATTTCTTAAAAAAAAGATGAGTATAGGAACCTGGGAAAAAAAATAAAAATAATTATGCATTTTTTTCCAGGACACAGAAAAACCTTTCCTTCACCTTACACAGAAGGTTTTCTGGTTTTAAAAAAATAGGGTGGTATTGAAATCCTAATTTCTCAAGAATCAGATTTTTTTTTTTTTTAAATCACTGTCAGCAAGTCACCTACACTTTAATTTTGATAATTAATAATGCAGGAGAAGGAAAAAAAAAAGCCATAGCGTCCACTTGTTTCAGGAGACCCTGCAATACAGCTAGCTCAAGAGGGAGTTTGGGTTTCCCCCCCTTAACTATAAACAGTAAAAGGCTCTAATTTGTTAAGCTTCTGCTCGTGAAATGTGCATTAATTCCTTAATGACAGGTGCATCTCAGAGTCAGGACAGCTAATCCCAAGATCAAGAGTTAACCACCGCACGTAGCTCACAGAAGAATGGCTTGGCAAGGTCCCATGAGCTGGGTCACAGCAAGTTTACAGCAAAAGCAGAACTAATGATCCCTGTTTTCCTTTGGCTTTACGTCTCGAGACAGCATTCTCCAAGCTTTTTCAGAGGTGGCAGATGTTCAAAATCTTTTGCCTTTGTGGTTTCTTTCACATCTAATAAACGTTCAGCTCGTGTTACAGGGATTCCCTCATTTCCCGACTCCAAATTTCTATGAAACCTCTAGCAGCACTGTATCCTTGAGAAGTCTTCCTTCTTCATGTGTGGCCAAAATTGGCCAATAGATTAAAAAACAGTAAGGGCTGAGGGGAATAAAAAATAACCTAGAGAGAGACTGACTTACAAAATACCCTCCATGGAAAAGGAACTGCTTCCATTGCAATTCATGTCTTCATTTACTGCAGTTCCTGAAGTTCTTTGTTTTGGTCATAGTGGCCAAATTTTATTCCAGAGTGACTCTCCTGTTTCAGAATAGCTTTACACATCACAGATCTGAGGTAAGATAAAAGATAAAATACTACCTAACTCTGGTGAAAAACAGACCTAGCAAAATTCCTTGCGATGATGTTAATAGTTTAAGTTTCATAGCTGGGCAATTAAACATCACTTTTGGGACAGTCACTAACTCTCATTCCTTACCTCAGGATGTTTCTATGTGTAAAGTGGAAAACTGTTAAATCTTCAGAGAGAGTCAAGATTTGACACAGGTGCTACACATAAGGGACTATCACTGAAGTAAAGCAAACAGTATTTATCTTTCCCTCCCTACCCACACCCTACAGTAATATCTAAACAGCTGAAGAGATAGGGTCAGGAAGAAAATGCTTAGCCACTGAACTTGTAAAGAACATAAGAGGCAGAGGCCCCTTTGAAGAAACAGCCTGTTGGAGTCCTGTGGACATGTGTTCGCACTGAATAGAGAAGAAAAAGAACAGATTCATTTTAAAAGATCAATTTTAAAATTAAAAGCCAACCCAGTCCTCAATCTGAAGAGTAATCCACACTTCCTATACTTCAGTCACTGGTATTACAGTTACTTCTTTTAGGACACATGTCAATCCTTTTGATCATTTATTCTTGAGCTAGATGTTGAGCAGAAAATAAAGCATCTTGGTTGTATGCCCATTAGAACGCTGCATAATATAGAGAGGATGAAATAAAAAAAAGCAATGCCAGTCTGTGGCAAAGGGGGAGAGGGAAAAAAAACCCCAAACAACAAACAAAACACCTCAGTGCTGTCTGATTATTGAAAGTAACTCACAAAAGTATTGTGAAGCACCTGTGCAGTTAGTAAACTTAAAGTAAATGAGGATTCAGGAAGTACTGCAGACTCTGAGCACCAGAATCAGTGCTATCAGATGAAGTGATTCTCAGATAAAAGAAACTCCTTGTCAAGCATCCTGCTGTAGGGGTACACATGTTGCAGGTGGAGAGCAGACTTAGTCTTGCATAAACATGCCATGCCCAAAAGCCTTTATTCCTTCTACCCATGACACTGGCTGGCATCATGTTTGACTCTGAGTGTCCACATGGTCTGTAAGGTATTTGGTGGAAGCTGGGCTGTAGAGCACCTGCTGACCACTGCTTATCTCAATCCCTCAGTGCTGAACCAAGAGAAGTTTGGTCTGGGCAGAAGTACAGAACACACCATAGTACAGATATAGCTCACTGCTGAACATGTTTTAGCATATATGGATGGCAGGTAAATCCACAAGGACCTAACAAGATAGATATGCAAGCTACCTTGGCACAAAGAACTTTATTTTCAAATAGGCAAATACCAAAGTAGCAAGGGTGCTTTCAAGTCAGTCCAACAGCCAGCCGTGAACGCCAGCCAAACACCAGCAGAGAGCTCTGTGCAGGTCTGAACAGGCACACCAGGTGTTCCCAGAAGGTACACACTTTACCAAGGGAGCTGCAGCATTCCTCACCAACCTCTGCATTGGAATGGTTTTCAGATGGGGTCCCAGAAGTCATTTACTCTGTAAGCTTATTCCCCGCAAGGTATTGGAGATGATGGAAATGAAAACAAGAGAAAATTAATCTTTTCATTAATTTAGAAAGATGCAATTCATGACTCATAGCAAGCTTGTATAAATAAATGGCATTGTTTAAATCTTATTTGTAATTATACTTCAAGCCAGAGCCTTTCAAAGCTGCACTGAGAATATGGCATCCAATTGTCTAACTTATTGTTATTTTAAGCAGGTACTGCATGCCCAAATTCCCTTGGCAGATTATATCTCAGCTTAAGTGTTTTGCTAGAGGTAATTTTCATGTGTTCATGACAGCAGCAATAAGAGTCAGGAAATCAAACAAAAGTGAATTCCATTTATGTTGTCCAATTTCTTCCTCTCTTTGTGGTAAGCTGAAAGAGATTTGTGGAAAACTGCAAAGCTGCACACTGGCTGTGCTCTGCCTGGTTTGGCACTGAAGAAAGGAAGGAGCAAACACAAGTGGTTTGGGAAAGGGAACAAACCAGTAGGATTTCTTTACCTGCCATGCATTTCTTAGAAATATGAAAAACTCCTCTTTGTGCTACTCCTTCTCACTACACACTAGCCACCTGTTCATTACAACAATGGTAATTAACAAGGAACAAAAACTCCTAAGCAGATCACCTTGAAAGTCTTGTTCATACTTCTTCAGCAGCCTCCTGCAGTCCCCAACCACAAACTTAAATATAAGGATCAAAAATGTAGAGAAAACTAGAAGTTACTGACAGGGAAAATGATTTGTGCAATGCATATATAAATCTGGAACATCAATCTGCCTAGGAAATTAGTCTTATTAACACCTCACTTGAAATACCTCAGGCATGCTTAGAAGGCACCTGGTGATCCTCAAGGAAATTGATGCAATTTTGAGGAACTGTCTCATAGCTGGTTGTTCTTGAAAAGTTGGACAGAAAACAAAAATGGTTTGAGAATCGCGTCTCTAGTGCATTTTAATACCTCTCTATCTCAGTGCTGCAGTGTTACATGAAATCTAAGACAGGGAGCAAACACAGGAAAAATTAGCAGCCTCCTAATATGTACCACTAATAGCCACAAGGATCAGAGTCATCCATTTATTCACGACAGTAGTTGAGTTTGGAAAGAGCCACCATCTGTCCTTTTCTCAAGGCACTGTTTTAACCAAGAGAGATTCCTACATGAAAGTATAATCTAATCGTAAAATCCTATATTTACTAGGACTGTAAGATAGATATATATATTTATATTATCAGAAAAAAATGTTCCCTAAATCAGTTTAACTTTTTTTTCCTGCTGCTAGAATATCTGAACTGCTCCTCCCTCAGTTGAGAAACTTGCCTTTCATGTCAACTCAAATTCCCAGGCAACAGATTTGATTTTGGTTTCATCCCCTGCTCATTTTGCTCCCACTCTGTGATGAAACTGACTGAGGAATCAGAACTGCTTCAGGCACACTAAAACTGAAACCAAATATATTGATTTTTCCTTCTCTGTTCAGAAACATGATCAGCAGTTTCACTTTTATATGATCATTATTTAAAAATATAAAAATACACACACAAGTCTATCCAATCCTGAACTGACTTCTAATTTTTTTCTTTACTTAGCTGCGTTCCTATCAAGTGCTACAGGCAAGAAAATATAACTGGATATCTGAAATGGCAGAGACTGAGGGAAATCGCTTGCAATTACTTTTAAATAACCTAGAATTTCAGAGAACATTGTTCATTCATCTCCTTGTAGCTAGGGTCACAAACTGCTGTTCCCTCTCTTCTGCTGCTCTTAGGGCCCAGAGGAGGATTGCAGATATTCAGGGACAACACACGATGTTAGAAGATGCAGGTGTTAGAAATGACAAACACACTTGTCAAATGCAGACATATTCCATCCTACTCCTACCTTTTTGTGTGTGTAATTTCCTAGTTTTATATTATTATTAATGCCACTTTTTGAGAGTAAGGAGAAAGAAAATAATCACCTCAGGCACACCACCCAAGGATACTGCAAAAAGAAAAGACTGCATAAAATATCTATAGACATAAAGATCCCGCTGTGTGCTGGAGGCATAATACATCTCCATTCAGCTAAACTGCAATAGAGAAGTGGAGAAAAAGTGCAGAAATTGCTTTGAAAACAAAAACAACAAAAAAAAATGCTTTTCCTAGAGCCATCATCAGGTTTGCTTGTCAGATCAGATGCCTTATTTTTTTGTGTTCCATTCAAATGCAAAGAAAATGCTTGAAGAAAAGTGCTAGTTCTGGTATTTACACCCTTCACATCTGCAGCTGGAGTGAGTGTTCTGCCATGGTGGAGCAACAGCATCAACAAAATAGTCTAAACCTAACGGCAGTCATACTGCAAGAACTGTTTAAACATATATGCAAAGGGTTGCCCAGAGCAGTGGTGGAGTCCCCATCCCTGGAGGGATTGAAGAGTCGTGTAGACATAGTGCTGAGGGACATGGGTTAGTTGGGGACTTGTCAGTGTTGAGTTCATGATTGGACTTGATGATCTTAAAGGTCTTTTCCAATCCAGGCAATTCTGTGATTCTGTGATTTCAACATATATGCAAAGGATTTCTCCATTCCCTACTACATACTCTCTAATAAACTTTTTGCTTATATAATTTTCAAGTACTTCTTTTTACACAGCAAGTTTTAGGGAAATGGGCCATTTCAAGGTAAAAATTCTGATCTTGGAAGTAAAACTGAAGGAAGGAGGGTAATAAAGGTAGATGGAGCCATGAGAAACCTTCTCCCTACTTCAGCAAGGAAAGCAGAAGCTTCACAGAAGCTCTACAGAAGGCAAATCTTTTTGGAGTGACCAGCAGACATTGTCTTGTTTTAGCTTCCCATCTGACAACAGCACACACTCAGCCGCGTGCTGCGGCTTTTTAAAGAAACACTTACAGAATCAGTCCGAACTTTTTAAGAAGTAGGATTTAAGAACTGCCATCTCCTGTGAGTTTGTTTACCCTTGTGATATTTAGCACTCTCCTTAAAACAGCTGCTACTGTAGTTACTGAATTCTTTAAGACTAAATGCTACAGAACCACATAGTTGTGCAGAAAATCCCCAAAACAGAAAAAAAAACAGGCTGCAAACACAGAATACAACTCAATCATACCAAAAAAGTACATATTTAAGTTTCACGGCAAACTTGAAAGGCTGGCTCATTATTGTGGCCATAGTTGTGACAATTAATATCTGTATAAGTTAATAAGACAATTAATATCTGTATAAGTTTCCATCAGACACCACCACCCTCCTTTTATGTATTTTTTGCAACAAGACAATGATGATTCCTAATACAAGAAGCTTGCTCAGACATAAGACAACAAGGCCACAAGTTAATAGACAAATGAAAGGAGAATGTAAGAAAACAACATAATGTTTCTGTCCCTCTGGTAGATATCCTGACCAACTCAAACCTTTCCTTTTCACATAACTGCTGTGAAACAAGCCCTGCTCCTGTAAAGCTAGAAGTAAATAAAACCCTCTGCTTTTTGCTTCGCTACCAAAATCCTACTATAGCTAGCTGGCCTGTTTAAGGACAAATGATTTGTCTGGGGTTTTACCCTCACAAAAATGTAATTGCTTTATCTTTCTTACCTGATCAGCACAGTGTCCCAGTACCTTGCTTATTCCCACCTACCTGCCCTGCCTGTACTCACTTGCTGCTACTCCATAAATCACCTGCCAAAACAGCCACTTGTGTGGCCATGGCCACAGTCAGAGGGGGAGAAAACACCTGAAAGGGAAAGCTGAGGGAAAAGGGATCGTGGTTTTGCTTTACTTTCCCCTCCCTGCAGAAAACAACGACTAATTTGCCTTAGAAGACAAAATGAATAATGCTACTGCCTACAAATATTAATGTAAGCCTTCAGAAATGACCAAGCACATCTTATTTCAGCAAAGCGTGTCCTAATGCTCACCTCCATTGCTCCAGCTTGATACGGATTAGTTCCACAGCCTCCTAAAGTGGTTTGAGTTGCATCAATTTCCTCTCCAAGTCCTTCATACTAATTGATAGGCTCTGAATTACATCATCCATTTCTGTCAAAGCACAGGTATTTAAATGCCATCCATCATCATATTTTTACTTAAAAGCCCTTACCCTCCTTCCTTGCACACACACACACTCACTCTCTCTCAGCCTAACACAGGGAAAGCTTCATGTTTCAATACACACTAACATCAGCTGCAAACAAGATGTGTGAAAGGAAATTAGACACGCAAGTCAACTCATTCACAAATTAACTGCCTGTTCATTTGCAGGAGCATGGTGCTTTGCCACACTGGAAACCACTTGCTAAACAAGAGGCAGCTAGGGGAGCATCAGTGTTTTTCTACCGGCTTGAAAACAACTGGAGCAGGTAGATGAAAAAATCCCTTTATTTCTCTGAGAAGCCATTTCAGGATCCACCTCTTCTAGTTGCTGTTCTGTTTCCAAACACAAGGCAGACATCAGCATCACCAGCACCATTATGATATTAATAATAAACAACTAACTTACAGAACCACTGTGAGTATTGATTATTTGTGAAGGGTTCTCATGTGCTAGACAGTCTCGCTGTGCTAGGTGGGAAGGCAGTTAGAGATGCTGCACCCGGTTACCCAGGACCACAGAGCAGGTCTGCAGGATGGTCACTCTGGAACATGGACTGTCTGTGTTTCTCATGTTCCTGCTGAAGTTCCCTGACAGGACCAAGCCTCCTCCCTACTCTTTTTCTCTTTGCTGTCCTGCTTCTGACATCACTTACAGGGTTAAAGAGCACAGTGACTTCTGCAACAGCATCCACTCTTGTGGACATTAGGATTCTGCAGTAATATAAACAGCAATATTTGATGGCACTGTCCAAAACCTAGCTTCAGCTCTGTTCCTTCTTTTATTTATCCTTTTCCTCACATAGGAAAAAAAAGAAAAAAAAAAGTCAAATCTTGGGTCTCAGTTATACAGTATAAACACTCTACAACTGCCCTCTATTCACACTAACACAAAAAGACTTCAGCCCAGCTATTTTCCTTACAAACTGACTTCCCACTACTCAACTTTGATCAAGATATGAGTATCATTTCCTTTCTAAAACTTTTCAACCCAAAACAAACATTCCTCCTTTGCAAATCAAACATTTTTATACAAACCCACTACTAACATTTCACAGCACGTTTGAAAAAATAAATGGTTGCAGCCTATCAAGTAAAGCATTTTGCTTAAATTACACACTCTTCTTTCATAAAATTACAGAATGTGTTTCTTCTTGCTGTACCAGGGACTGCAGCACTGTTACTGCTGCTGCACCACATCTGCACCCTCAAACTGCTAAGGCTCAATCTTCTGCTTCATACCAAACAACACAGAACCCCGTTAATTTGTTCAGAAGTGAAGATAATGATGGTCAGCCTTATTGGTTGAGGGCTGCCAACAGCAGAGAGATCCCTAGTACACAAGGAAAAGCCAGGGAAGGAATCGGTCCCTGTAGGTATGGCACAGGCCCACGTGCTAAGCAGGACACTCCGCTCTCCTGACAGTCGTTGTCGTTACTCGTCTGCACAGAACACAGCACGACAGAGTCCTTAATTACAATCCTAACTGTAAAAGGAAAGAATACATAATTAGTGTAGAACCAAAAAGCTCTCCCCAGGCATTTCAGATTTGTTTAAGAAGCATCCATGACCACTTTAGTCCCTCATTTTAGAGCTGAGCGGAAAAGTAAAAATATCTGGAGCTTAAAGGATCTTTGTACTTCAAGGCTGACCTCCACCTACAGGTTAGGTTACAACACAAGCCCTTGAAGATCCAAATAGTTTGGTTAATTGCATTTACTTGTCATGTCCTTTTACTTGAGAAATCCATACTAAGGCTATGAGTATAGTAACAGTTACAGTAACAACAGGGAATACCCAGAGGAGAAAATTCATGTAAAAAACAAACAAGCTCCTAAAAAAGAAAAAAGAAAACAAAACCAAGATGAAACCAAACTGAAATTATGAAAACCAGATTAAAGTACAACTCAGAGCCATCTCTCCTTTCATCTCAGCATTTCAAGTTTTCAGACTTTACAATAAATGATAGATTCTTTCAGTTTATGACATAACAAACACATGGCCTAAAATGAGAGCCTGGGTGCGAGCTGAAACTCAAAGCATGGAGCTAGTGATTTCAGAACAGCCAAAGGTTCATAGCAACATCTGACCCTTCCACTAGCCGATAGGAATTAAAGAGCAGAGCACATTATCTGGGAGATTCCCAGATTCTGCATAGCAAACACCTCAGAACTTTTCCTGCAGTAGCTCTCCATCTCACATTTTGAAGTGTCCTAGAAGAGGACAGTCTGGTTCTCCAGCACATCCTTCTTCAGGATGGTTACACTGCTGACAGATAACACAAATTTCCCTCTCCAGCCAACAGGCAAAGCCAAAGCACCTTCTTTATACACAGATCAGGCACGTTCTGCACCCCAGCACCCTGCTCATCGCCACTGCCTCCTCAGGGCTTTCTACTACAGCACAAGAGAGCTTCTCAGCCCTTCCTGAGAGGCGTCTCCACTTAGATTCAACAGAAAAAGACCATGCTGAGGAGTTTAAAACATTCAAAATTCCAGCTCAGAAAGAGAGAGCTGCCAGTGGCCAACATTTCCAAGGGCAAAATTACAGCATGTGGGAATTACAGATCTGCAGACAAACCAGCAATTTGTGAGGAATTCAAGTCACCAGAAGCGACAAATTAGGACCACAACGCTAACAAAATTAGACACAGTCTCCTTTTAACCTCATCTCTATATTTAAGGGCTTTTTTTTAAAAAAGGTTTTGTATTTGTTGTGTTGTTAAAGTTTCCATGAAATTGGGTTGAGAGCAACTGTTTAGGAACAAAGTTTCCCCATAATTTACTCTCATTACCTTAGGATGTGTGAAAATATGCCCATGCCTGTACAAGGAGGTTTCTCTCAGCAATTTAACAGAGTGACAGTCACCCAAAGTCAGAACTCCGTAGCAATATGAAAATTTCCATAATCTTTGCAAATATGCTGCTTGACAGGAGGCTGTCAGCTGAAGGACTTATTTCTTTTGAGGTTCCCTTGCATTCCTCAGTCTTCTCTCCAGTTGAGGACACTGCTAGAGTCAAAAGGCAGCTCTTTCCCAATGGAACTCTTCCTTATCTATATGTCAAGAGATTGAACTGTGGAAAAAACAAGAACCAAGCCAATTTCCACCCAGTAGCAATAAAATCACACAACATCTTTAGAACCATGCCAATCATTTTGATAATTACTCTAACAGTACATCTAAGCATGGTCTCTCAGCCCCCACCTCTAAAGGAGAAACCAAAACCTGAAGGAAAAGGAGGAAACGGCTCATCTGCTGAATACAATGTTCGGAAATGCGAGGTGAACATTCCTCACCAGAGCAAGAAGAGTGTTCCCACCCGAGCACAAAGAAAGGGTTCATATTTCATATATTTTCCATTGTTTGAGCTTGCTTGTATATAAGAAACTACATTTAGCAATCACCAATGGGAGATATTTAGCAGCTAAAGAGATTAATGTTTTTAACAGCACAATAGCAGAAGCAACAAGGCAGGCTGCACCCCGTTCAGTTCCACCAACCTTCTCCTTCTGATGCAGAGATCCATCCTGCCGTGGGCTCAAATGAAAACACCCCATGAAAATAATGCCCCATGAGGGGGGCTGCAGCAACAAATCCCAAAGGAAACCAAATGCCACTGTTTGCTGCTTGGTTTAAGCAGGGCTCTTGGAAAGGTCCACTGCACAATGCTGTTGGAATGATTTTTCAGTGACAGAAAGAGTTGATACAGAGTCTGCATGGAATCAAACGATTCCGGATTGAAACAAGTGAATACTTTGAGGTGCAAGATATCTACATGAGATGGCTTCCTGACATAACAAAATACCCTGGAGGTACTGATGGAGACAGTGTTTTCAAATTTCCACACTGAAGAAGTGCAGGTTTGACTCCAAGGGGTTCATCAGAGAGTGAAAAGCACGATGGAAGAACTTGCCTAGAGCAGGCAAGTCTCACAGGCCATTTCACACTCATGTGCTGCTGCTGCACCTCGCTCCTCCTCACCAACATGCAGCTGCTAAGGCAGGTGTGCCTGGCACACAGGGTCCTGCAGGGGGAAAAGGCAGCAGCCCTGCAGCCCAGAGAAGGCACAATGCCCAGAAAATCTGAATAAAAACAGCAAGAGAGGCTTTACCAACCTACAATGGGTTTCAAATAGAAGTCTGCAGTGTTCCACAAGTGACTGCTACTGTCTTGAATGACCCAGCATCCTTGCACAGTTATCACTTGACACGAATTGCTGGTGATTTGGGTTGCTGCCTTTATGTATTTCACAGAAAGCTCCTAACACTGCCCTTTCTAGCTTTCGTTACACGTGCTGAAAGCACTCTTCAACTGGACCCTGTAAAAATATAATGCAGAGCGTTTATAGACAAAGACAAGCTTTAGAAGATTGGCAAGGAATTAAGTGTTCTTAAATCTATTAATTGAGATAGGAGGAACAGGGAACACTTATCAGCGCAGGCTGCTGGCACACAAGGTCACAGCAGCGGCCAGCAACGGCAGGTGCAAATGATGAAATCTGTGTGCAAATTCTAGAGGGACAGCTTTCTAACAGAGGAGCTCTTCTCCACTGGGGCTGGTGCCACTGTTTAATTTTATTACACACAAGTGAGAGCCTGGGGGAGGGAGAGAAGGAAAGAAACAGAGAGAGTGAGGACCCTCCAAGCACCCATGCTGAACTTAGAGGGCGCGTGCAGCTTCAGTCTGGGCAGCAGGGGTACTGAACAGTGGTCCACAGCAAAATTACAGGGGATCAGACAGCTGACATGGCATGATTGTTTGGTAGACAAAGAATTACTTGCTTTTCCCTCAGCAACCACAGGCCACAGAGTAATTTTGACTGGAAAGATGCTATCCCAAGATTTAAAGGGAAACTAATCTGTTAAAAGAAATACATCCCAGAGCAGGAGAGTCTGGAATCTGTGTGTGAACGCAACGCCACACACACAGACTGATGCGTCATCCATACATAACACCTGCAGGTGCTACGCTCTTTTTCCGGCAGTTGCTACTCTCTTCCAGCTCACCACCAACCAAGCCTTTTACTACCTAGCTTTTTAAGAGCTTCCAGTACTCTTTTCTAACCATAACTTGTAACCTAAAAGTACTCAAACTGTGCTTTTGCTTCCCTCTAGCCCTGAAACCTCATAGAAGCACTCTAAGGCTGTTTCTTTAAAAGCCAAAACAATTCAGTCTCTGTTGCGTTCTGGGTTAAAAGGGAAAAAAATCCAAAACAAACAAACAAACAAAAACCCCCCCCCACCAGAGTCTAGGATCAGGTCCTCCAGACTAAGCCCAAGAATATCACTAAAGAAGAAAATTGCTCTTGTTCAGATATTTAGGTACATTTTTTTGTTTAAATCTACCTTAAAATTGTCATGACACTACCTACCCGAGTCTAAATTATACTTTCAAAATTATATGTATTAATATCTAAAGTGTGTAATTATAAGGGAGCAGATATATTTTAGAAACACCATACTTAAAAGCCTATTTTTTTAAATAGAAACTTTCTGCATGACTGGATTTTAGCTGCAAGATCTGTATTTTAGGTCTCCTGTCTTTACGACTCAATACTAGCAGAGACAACTGATGTCCACATGTCTGAATGGACGCTGCAAACAGTGATCTTCTAAATTATGTCAATGGCAGTGATAAAAAAAAAAGAAAGAAAGAAAAAGCAAACCTTACTCCTGCAGAACAAAAGAAATCCCTGGAAACAGTGGAAAAACTGTGCTGCTAATAATTTTTCTTCTTACTAGCTTCGTTCACTAAAAGCAAACTCATGCAAGCAAAGACTTTCATGTATTTGTTTTAATCTACCAAGAAAACTGAGTGCTGAAAAATATTGTTTTTGCCAGCCAAAAGTGTGATTAATGAAATTTACAAACAGCTTAATTATCAGATCAGTGATTTAAATCTACTAACTAATGATGTCCACACCATGACTGATCCTACCTTCTGGCAGCCTCTGTACAGAGACCAGAGGCTGAATGTCTACGAGTATCTAGACAAACCACTGCTGGGTTTGTTCTGTATAGACAAACCTCTTGCTACAGACAGCAACTGCCTAGGAAATCTCTCCCACCCAAGACGGAAGCAGTTTGAACTTCAGTTGCCCAAGTCTTTGAGTGAATAAAACCAAACATCATCACAGGTTACAAAGTCCAGTCATTCCTAAATGGTGATGAACGAATTTCCTACTCACATGGAAGATGTGAAGGGATGATACAACAGAGCTTCACTAAACATTTAAATCAAGAAGGTTAAATCCTGATTCAGACTGTATTGCATGTGCTTACAGATAGAAACCTCCATCCAGCCACTCACATAACTTCTGTTTTTATTCAAACATTAGCTCTGCTGCTAATTTATTCTTGTTAAGTGAAGTGGCTTTCAGCAATGCAAGTGATTTGAATGTACACTTGTGAGGCAAACGTAAGCTTGCAATGACATCCAGAGTTTGGCATTTATACCATTATATATTTTTGAACATATTATGACTCCAGAAGCATTACTAATTTTGAGTCACTTCCAAATGAGAAAAAGAAGTTTAACAAGAATAATGAAATGCAGAGCAAAAGTGATTTACCTCTACTTTTCAGCTACTGTTGCAATGCCTCTTGATCCACAGTCCAAAACCACGGTAATTTTGGTAGCTTTGTAATAACGTAAAGTACACCTACTGCAGCTTGAACAGCTGCCAAAGATGTGCATTAATATCACGTGCATTTTAGCACACCTTTAAGGACAAAGGTAATTTTAACTCTACTTGGTGTTTTACCTTGTGAGAGCTTTACTGAAGCATCACATGAAAGATGAAGAACCTCTGGAAGGGCACTAAGCAGCGACTCAATAAATGTGTTTTCACTAGAAATAAGCTCTGAGAAGCATAGCTGTTCTCCCTGGAACTTTTGAGACATACAGGTTTAGAAAGATGTCCCACTTCTCCAGTGACTTAAGAGTATGACCCAAAACTCAAGTAGTGAAAGCCTACCCAATTTCATGGGTGTTAAAGCACATAGAAAACAATGCAGTAGCTTCTAAAACTGCTCATACACCTGAACTTACATAATAACCACAAGTGATATCCATTTATGCCAAGCTGGAATTTGCCAACATGTAAGAGTTCATGTTTTATGAAGGAAATAGCAAGTGACCCTAAAATGTTAGCAGTTCTACCAAGACCCTGCCATAAAGAAATAGGCAAGAGAAGCAAATTCATTAATTTTACAGCTTTTTTGGTTCTTCTGGACAGTTCAAAGTACACCACAGAGCTAGCAAGCAGACAGCAGTACGTGCAAGGGAAGCACTGCAAACTGCTCACGAGCATCCAGCACCTGCATACATATCAAAAGTAGATTAAAGGAACAGAGAGGTAAATGAAGTAAAGTTGGTTATTCCATCAACAGCCAAGAAATTCTGTTGGGAGGAAAGGGCAGAAGATACACTCACTGTTTGGAGCACCAGTGGGTGAGTGCCCAACCTTTGGCCAGAACAGCACCCAACAACCTCACATTCTGACCTGTGACTCACAGTTTTTCATTAAGGATTGTATAATTGTTTAAGCAGTCTGTGTGCAAGTGCAGGTGAACAAAAACACCAGGATTCCTCTCATTTAGAGAAAAAAAAAAAAAAAAGTTATCAGACTTGCCTTAATACCCATTGGGAATAAACAAACACACACTTTTTAGTGTCCCAAACACCATAGCTTAATTGATCATTAGAAGCTCAGGAATAGCCAAAATTTCTAGTAAAAAATGAATTACTAGAAACCAACACCTTAGTATTTTCCATATCTTGTTATAAGAAAGTCATCGTGGAGAGATCAATGTTTCCCCTTCCAAGCACTAATACTCCAGTACCTTGTTTGGTATGTCTGAGTTACAAATTCCTCAAAAATTGCAAAGGAGGAAAAAAAAGTCTCATCTCCTAATACTATCACATTACATCACTTTTTGTCCTCCCCCTTCTCTTTCCCATCAAAGAAGGAACTAACACATCCAAGACAGAGCTGATCAGGAACTGTCAGTTTTAATCAGAGCACTGCAGCTGTCACTCACCGGTGGCCCTTGGGTATTTTGTTTCCTGAATATATAAAAGATTGTTATCCTGAAAGTTAGTCAGCATTTCTGGCTGCTGGAGGGAAATAACAAGACCATTACAAATGTTTTAACATTGGTATAGCTGCAGCAGTATTTGAGTTCTAACAGCTGAACACACAAACACATGCAATGACCACTCTTTATGAGCCACATTAGTGCATTAGAAATTATTTTTCCTTATTGCACAGTGTGTTTCCTCACTTACACAGTCAGCATTTATTAACAGTGTTGCAATTCTATATTAATTATTGTTTAGCACTGACAGTATGCTTGGAACTGCACAAAATTAGTCCCTGTCCCAAAGGGTTTAAGCAGCCCTGATTAAGCATCCCATAACCAACATTTCATACACCAACCTGCTCAACTGCTGAAGCCTGGACAGGAGTGTAACTTGGTCAGCTGATGTCACATCAGGTTATTTAACTCGTGCTGCTCAGGACAGCCAAGCTGCAGCAGGTCTAGCTGGGATAAAGTTTACAAGCACAATCCTGTTGGAGAAAACCACCCAACACTAAAGACAATGTAAAAATCAGAATCCAGGGTCTTATTTAAAAAGAAAATAAAAATCCTGTCATAGTCTCAACATTTTCAAATGGAAAGTCTCACAAAAGAGATATACATAAAGAGCACACAGTGGTTTGTAAACTTCCCAAACTGCACACCAGGTAGCAAAATGGTGCTAAAGCAACTATCAATGCCAGCATAAATGCAAAATGTCCAAGGTCATCACTACAACACAGGTGTAAATCATGAAATACAGAGGTTGACAGGCAGAAAGATGTGAAAATTGCAAATTAACAACAGGGCAAGACCCCCCCCTTTCAGATCCATTGTGCTTTGTTGGCATACTCTCCCAAAGGAGCACTTCTCTGAAAGGAGAATACGCAGAGAGCGCAGATCATCACATCACAGGCCAGCCACATGAATCAAAGTTAACCCTCGGGAAGGTTCCATCCAAGCCCTGCAGGCTTCACACACTTCACCCATTCTTGTTGTTTTCCACGTTGCCAAGAATACAGGGCTCAGGCTCTATGACAATAATGACATGTTTCTAATACAAATAAAGAAAATGGGAAGCTATGAAACAAATAATTAACTGCATTCTGTTATTTACATAATTATTGGCAGAAGCCTGAACAAGGAATAAAATGGATTACTGCAGTTTTGGTTCAATGCGGCCTTAAAATAAAATAATAATAAAAAAAACATCATCACATGCCAAGGCTGAAAGGATTTTCATTCCCGCATGTGGTTCCCTCTGCCAGCCAAGCTCCAAGCTGCTACTGCAGCTATTTTCCATATAAACCCTGATCTTTTCCCTCTGCTGTTCTGTTCAGCCACTGCAGTTGCTGGACACCAGTAGAAGCATAGGAAAGGTATTTTAAAAAAAATTTAAAAAATAAAAATAAAAATAAAATAAAATAAAAGAAGCCTATAAGAGAGAATATTGTTCACCAACAACTTAACTCTGGTATGTTCATATTGCTGAAGCCTGAATTTAAGCCTGGCAAGGCATAAAGCTGAGTTTTTCTTCTGTATTTCTTCAGCTAAAATTGCTCTATTATTTCAGTTGTAGTAGAAGATCAACAGTTCTGGAGAAGATGATTGATATTTACACCCTCAATAACAGATGAACAGAATAGGTGAGAACCACTACATTGCTCTGACAAGATGCTTGATTGCTGTCTAGAAGGATCAGCCTGACAGAAGTCAGCGCCTTGCTCTGGTATTTTATATATTGAGAGATAACACGGTGGTTCCCAGCCATGTCTTGTGTGGAGGTTTTCATGAAACACACAGCATCACGAGGAGTAGAAGGAGACCACCACAGTGTCCCGAACAACTCATTCAAGAGCCTTCCAAAAGAAACCTTCAGTTACTCTGGACTGGAAACATGTCCAAAGGAATGACCTGAAAAGCAAAGAATTCTACATCACTTCAGTCATCCTGGTTACATTCTCACTTTCCTGGTTATTTATACTGTTGTAAAACCAGAAGCATGGAAATTAGTGTTCCCTCCCTTTCACTTCCTCTCCCTGCAACCCTACAGAAATAGCTGGGTTACATAAGGCAGAAACACCCACAAAATAACAATAAAAACAGATGTGTCAAAAAAAAGAAAGAAAAAAATGTGTACAAGATGCCAACTGTGCCTGCCAGTTCTAAGTGAAGTACTTGTCCAGTCTGTGAATAGCACAGGGAACTATTTTAATAGTAACAAACTCAGAGAGAGGTTCTAATAGTTAAGAGCTCAGACCTAAGGGTTTGGTTATTGGGGTTGTTGTTTGCTTTTATTTAATTAATTATTTTACCTGTACCTGTCTCAAGTTTTGCTTCTTGACTTTAGACCAAGAATTTCAAACCAGTTCACCAAAACAACAGTTTTCAAGAGAGGTTCATGACAATTTCTGTACCCAGACTTCTCTGGAAGCCACCAGGAGTTGTTCACCTCATTCATACTCTCTGGGCTCTGAACCCAAGGCTGTTTTGCTCAACTCCCATTAGCTTCCCTTAGGCATTTCACAGGTCCTTCGCAGACCTCATTTTAAATACACATTATTTTTTCCCTCACTCTCATCACCCTACATCCACAGTGCCAATTTCCAGAAAACACTCTCAACCAGTAGAAGGGTGGCTTCCTTCATCATCCATTTCCAACAGACATCTTCATGCTTTCTTCTGTGATGCTCATCATGTTTGGTAGATGCTGTCTGTAAGTACCTGCTGAAAGCTACCGCTGACTTCCCTCAAATCCCTCCTCACTCTTTGGCTACGCTGCCTACCGAAGAAGCCAGACCTGCTCATCTCCTAGGGCCCCTTACACTAACCAATACTGTCCCTTGTCTCCTTCAGACTCTCCTGTTCATGACCTACATATCTCCGATACCTCTTGATAGCCACAGATCACAAGTACCTTGGGTGCACCATCTGATTCAGACAATGATGTCGTGGTCTCTAATACACATAACGCAATGATAATGCAAACAAGTAACTCAACAAGAGTTCTGATCTCTGAATTTCCTAATTTCTATCCATAAAATAAAATCATGGTTTCCCATTGAATCTCCTGAATAGGCACCACGAACCTCTATTAAGAGAAGGAACCTCAAGACCTTTACAAACCTCATTTGATTCAGGTAAGACATTATAACACCCTTCATGCACAAGTTCCTCAGCACTTGAAAGCCCAAGCAAGAGCTACGAGATCTCATATTAGAGGAAAAGTCACCAGCTTTTAACGACATCTATTGAACTCAGTAGCCTACCACGCTACCTAATTGGCAGCTTACTTGCTTCTGATGTACAGTCTACCAGAAGCAATACAGAATAAATGTATAATAAATAGGAACAACTAAAAACAAGTTGACTGATGGAATTTGACCCTATTACAGCTTGGCATGGTATCTGAAAAGTCCTGAAGGAATGATTACAGAATTCCCACACTTTTGACCAGAGAAGTTTTTCCACGTAACTTCTGATATTGACAGTCTCAGAGATCAAGGGACTAGTAAGATCATCAAATTATTCTTAAGAACACACTCAATATTTATGAGGATCTTAACTCCATGTAATAAAAGCCACATTCATTGACTAGGATGACTTAGATGCTTTGGGGATAAAATTAATCAACATGCATGAAAGAAGATCTCAGCGTCAAACAGGAAAATCTGCACATAATAACAAAGATAGTAACTATCTGGCACACCAACATCACAAGGAAGAAAAATACTATGATTAAACATAGTAAGACTTCACTTGAAATGTAAAATACTCTGGAACAAATCCTGCCAACTCACATTAAGAATCAGCAAACAGGAAGCAGCTGACTATGCAATAAAGCCCATCACACAGAGAAAACACGACGTTGAGAGAACTAGATGCTACTACACAGTCCTTGTCGTTGTGCTGCAGAGTGCTGTCTGTCACCGGCTTTTGAAGTGCATGAGGTTCAGTCCTTCTAGCTTCTGCTCCCAGTGCAGTACTACTTCAGCTTTGAGCCAGTAACAGGTACCTATTGCCCAAGCAAAATATTGTAATCCTTTTGCAAATTCTCACATGCGTGAGCTAGTGGCACTGCTGGCTCAAGCAGGTTCTGTCAATATTCTTTTCTAATATTTTCCAACATTGTACTCCATCCACAGCTGAGTCCTAGGTTGAGATTAGCTCAGCAAGAGACAAAGAATGAAGAGCTTGCACTGCCACTTAATGGTTTCCTCCCTGAAACGATAAGCACTGAGCAGTCTTGTTACAACGGGCATAAGAGCCTCTCTTTATCCCATTCCATACATGAGATCTCTGACTGCATGAAAATCATTCCGTATGAAACACACTACGAGGTCATACTTTACTATCACAAATGTAAAAGTAAAAAACTCACAGGTAAAAACAAACAGTTTTGTCTTATAACCTCTTGAATGTCTTGGCACTTGAGAGTTAGTGTTGAACCTTTCCTAACCCTTCAGTTATAGCTTGTACTACATAGTTTTAAACTCGACTTTCAACTTTCAATAATCATTTGCATGTATGTATCTTCAAAGAATGGTATTTGATTTGCAACTATGTGTTGTAATGAGAGGCTAATTAACACAAATATGGTTATTAGCAAGTTACAGAGATTTACAGGACAAAAACAGCAGACCAAAGCCTGTGGTGTATTGTGTCACAGGGACAGAGAACCTCAAGGATGAACTAATACCAGCCAAGACTCTGCCACTAACTACATTACCACAGGCAAATCGCCGACACTCTACAACTCTGTTTCCCTTTCTGTAGTGGGATAGTAAGACTCGTTTACTTTGCTGGGTAGTCCTCCAGCTTAATTAAATCATTACCTTTAAATTAAAGGCACTACAGAAATGCCAGGAAGTAGCATCTGAATTAGAAGGTGGAGGTGACACCCTAATGAAGCAAGACTATTTTCATCGTCAACAGCAGGCACAGTAAAAGGTCATCCATGGCATAATTGTGAAACGACATTCCAAGCTTCTGAAGGTAAGATGATTTTCCCAAAATTTCATTAAGGAAGAAGGTACGTCCCAGCATCACCAGATGGCTGAAGTGCTGTAGTTTCACAAGTAATCTACACTGGTTACATTACTGCTAGTTTTCCCTTTTCCTTATTCTTTGCTTTTAAAATATCACAGCTTTTAAAAGAATGCTTTTTCCACAGGCAACTGGCTTCAGTATGATCAAAGATCTATGAAGACAATTGCAGAGGATCACTTCCCTTCCAGTCAGGAGTGTTCAGCACAGAGTTTTCAATCTTTTCTGTAGAAGAGCCACAGTAGAGGCACTCCCACTTTTTGTCTGGGACAGCTTCTCCCAAATATCATATTCTAACATTCCCCATACGCACTGGAAATTTCCAACTCTGCGTAAACAAAAGGACATTACTGAAACATCCACTACGGCTGCACAGGCTTTTTATTTTTAAAGTATTGGAAGAAATTCTTCCAATTATTCCAATAAGAATATTCTTCATCTGTGAGAAGCAGACCAGTCCTCAGTGGAGACCCAGTTTCATCCTGTATTCCCAAAAAAGCTGCAATTTAGTGTCAGGTGTGAAGGTGTATACGTCCTGTATCTCAGAAACTACTCTCAAGTTCTCTCATGGAACATCCCAGATAGCAAAAGGCACATGCCATCCTAAACTCATTCAGCCCATACTGTGAAGTCATTAAACAAAAATTAGGGAAACTGGCAGCCACTTCCTTGTTTTTTGCACCTGAGAAAAGATTACCCAAGAACAACTCAATATACACAATGTCTTTGTATCCAGAGTGTAAATACCAAGAAATACCACATTTGCTGTTTACTTTTTAGCAAGACAAAAGCATTTGCTTTTTACTCTTCGGACCAAGATGCACTACAGGAGAGTTTTCTTTCTGTTGCATAAGATCTCCTTGGGTTGCCTGGATGCATGTTCTCCAGCTTCCACGTGATTATGTTAGAAAATAGTGAAAGATACCCAGGGAACTACATTTGCAAAGAACTCCAAATATGATTTTTTTTCCTACTGACTAAAAATATACTAAATATATACTTATTATATATATACTAAATATATACTTGCTTTTTTTATACTCGCATTTGTGACCAGGAAGACCAAAATGGTTGCGACCAAGTTTTCAAGTAAGACAGAAGCACTTGTCTTGTGCCCATAAACTGGATTTTCTGTTTGCTTATGTCTGTCTGGCAGCTGCCTACTAATCGCTTTTGAGTCCACTGACCTGCTTTTAACTAAATTTGACAGCAGGAAGAAGTCCCAAAGCTCCCAACACTTTAATTTTTTTTTCTTAAATGGCTGGGTAGAGGACTTACAAGACAAGAAGAAAAAGGTTAATGACAAAGGTCAACTCTTATTGGACGTCAGAGAACCCACAGGAGGGATCACCCTAGAGACACAAATCCTCAGGAACCAGTTTCCATTGGAACTGTTGCTCTTCTAACACTTGTTTCAAATAAAGCTGGAACCAGAAATTAATTCCAGTTCTCACAACAGTTCACTGGCCTTAGGTAAATTGTAACTTCTGATGGTACTTCCCCTGCCATAACGTGGCTAGTGTTAAACTCCCTTATTATGTTGCTGCAACAATTCATATTTGAAATGTACTTTGAAGGTCTGAGGAGTTGTATTCACTAATTATTACCTGTCTTGAGACATAAGCTGAATATTCAAAGTGCTAGTTTGATTCATATGCAAGTGCACGTCACATAAGCATGTGGTATGCACACAAGCTTCAAAATATAAAAGTAAAGATTGCTTTCAGAGAAGGCTTTATAATAAAATCAGTTTTGAGCTCAAAACACATCATTTTTATTACCACAACTCGTCTATTAGTCTGGATTTAAATTATTCCTTGTTTTGGACTTTATAAAACACCAGTTTGGAAAATAAATACCCTTTGACAGAAGACAAAAAGATCATGCAAAATTTGATTGTGTCCCCAAAGGAAAGTCTGATGTCTGAGATCTCAAACCTTTGATATCAAGCTGAATGCTAACAGATAAGTTCCACAGGGCAGTTACTGAGCACTGTAAAACCAGAGATTATCCTAGAAATACTGGCAATACTACATCACAGTAGGCAGGCATTTTTATCCTCTGTTTGGTCAGGCACTTTCCAGCCTTCCCAGAAATGAAGATGCTTCTCCCTTCCTTTGCCAGAACATCCCTTGCCTTCCGTTCTTGCAGGCAGAAAAATCAGAGAACAAAAGTCTTGCTGGAAGTACTAGAGCAAATAGGTGAACAAGATACTGATTTTCTTTAAAAAAGAGTGGGCACGAGGAGGGGGGATAGCTTCCTGAACAGGAAAATTCCCATGTGTTAAAGGAAAATGGTGCTTTGTGGTGTAAACTCTCTGGTAGAGAGATTCCTATTTGAGGGTGAAGGAGTAAACTACAATTTCCTTCAATAATAACAGATCAACCTTGTATCTTCAAGCTTCCTCCTGTAACACACTGACTACCAGACTAGTACTCAGTACTTCCCAATACTGACCTTTACATTTCCTGAAGGAGCCAGCCCTGCCTAAAAATAATAATTAAAAAAGCCACAACAGTGTCAGCTAAATTTTCCTTCTAATCCTTCCCATCTCCCATCCCAGACAAAACAAAGACAACTTGGCCAACTTATTCTGACAACAGTGTCTGGATTTATGTCCCTTGCACCCTATTACTACCCTATAAACATATATTATTTTAATGTTGTATAAACAAATATCTGATTTGTTTAAGGCCACGTTGAGTCCTAGTGATTAAAACAGGTATATGCATAGAGCAAAATTTATACATGCACAAACCCCTTTATAAACTCCGAAGATAAAATTATCAGTATTGCCAAACACAGAATATGTATTATATTTTAATTACATGAGACAGTTGAATACCAACAAGCCTACTTCATTTCTAATTAGAAAAAGTTCAGTAATCATCTTCTTCCCTGCTGTTATTGCTTGACAAGAATAAGTGAGGAGTTTCCTCTCAGGACTGTGCAAGAAACATCCTAAGACACGTTTGTGTAGTAGCAGCAATGGCTGAGGCACATGGTGCCTTTCGCACAGAGCAGCTGGTAAAACACATCCGTCGGGGAGAGCATGATTTTAAAGTGTTTACTTCCAGAAAACAGAGGCTTTGCAAAGCGGCAGGCGGCTGCCTTGCTGCTCCATCGCCAGCCACGGCAACTCTCGGGCAGCTCCGTTGTCACCTACTTGTGAGTTCTGCAGAGAAGGGACCCTCCTTGGCCAAGGGCTGAAGGACAGCCTGGTTTTCCAAGCTGGAGAGACTCAGCAGAAACAAAGCAAAGGTGATTTGTTTCGTGCGATTTTCACCCAGAGGAACAGAAGCGAAGGCGT
>NW_010332887.1:2175-2414 GCF_000700745.2 Antrostomus carolinensis | reverse complement strand
TTCCTGGATGAGCTCCCAGCGTCCCGGTTAAAGTTCACAGCAAAGCCCGGCTCAAATCCTTCTCCTTCATTCGTGTTATTTGCTTTTTGTTTAATCTGTCAGTTTTTTTCCAGGAAATGGCTCATGCCCTTGAAATTTGAAACACAAACCCAAAGTCGCCGGGACCCCGTGCAGAGCAATGCCAGCCCTGGCGCGCGCCAGCACCCGCGGCACCAAACATGAGGCTGTGGCAAAACACG
>NW_010332887.1:1760-2050 GCF_000700745.2 Antrostomus carolinensis | reverse complement strand
GGTCCCACCAGGCCGAGGTGCCGTCGCTTCCATGTGCCGCGGAGGTGGCCGGGGAAAGGCAGGACCAGGAGGTACCGGCCACTGCCCAGGGGAAGCCGTCACCCAGCCCTGGCATGGACAAACACCCCTCCTCCCCCAGCAGCCGCCTTCGGAGCGTCAAACCTCTCGGCTTAAATAAAACCAGATGCCAATAACATTTTCATAAGGTCACATGAAACGTCGGTGCCTCGGGGCAGCGAGGCGGCTCTCGCCCGGCACCCGGCTCTGCAGACAGAGCTCCAGGACCCGCA
>NW_010332887.1:319-1487 GCF_000700745.2 Antrostomus carolinensis | reverse complement strand
GCTGTCGCCAGCCACGCAGACCAGCCACCCATCCCAGCAGGAGGAGGATTTCTGCCCAACCTTCTGCTGGGACAGCAGACGGGAGACACAAGGCGTCAGCCGGCTTCGCCTTCAATTAACAGGAGCGGCAAATGAGGTTGGTCACGTGCCAAAGTTGTGATTCAGGGTGCTGAGCCCCTGAGCAGCAAAGGGCTCCGGCTCCACCGCGCGGCTCCCAGGGGAGGAGAGTCCAGGGCAGCGAGCAGAGCCCCGGGCTGGTGTGTGTGTCCATGGGACAAGTGTCCGGGGTCCCACAGCTCCAGCCCCCCTCCACTCATCCCACCAGCCCAGATACAAAGAACCCCACGTGCCAGAGGGGACACATGCACGTGTCTGTGCCCAACGTGGCACATGAGCCATGGCGAGTCCCAGCACCCTCCGCTTCCCCGCCCAGCAGCTCTGGTCCTGGCAGGGCTCTCTTGGCTGCTGGTCTCTCCACTTGGCAGGCGCCGGCGCAGGGAAGTCTGTGCTCGTCCTGCCAAGCACTGGCCCCGGCGGAGGGCAGGGAGCTGGGGCATGGGGGTGGCTGGGGCACAGGCACCTACTGTCCCTTGGCCAGGGACGCCGGTTTGGAAGCCTGACTTGTCCCTGTCCTGTGGGGACACTCTGCTGAGCCCTGCCGTGCTCGAACGTGGCCGAGCACATCCACATCTCCCAGCTCAGCGCCCAACGGGAGCCGGATGGAGGAGAGGCCGGGATGCAGGAGCGGGTGTGAGGGATACAGAGGCAGAGGATTCCCTGAAGGGACCAACACCTCACCAGGAGCAGCACCCGGCCTTGAGAAACCCAAGCGTGGGCGAATGCCAGATCCCATCCCGGGGGACAGCTGGGACACAGCAACAGCCTCACCTGGCCCCCTGACCGGGCAGGAAGGAACGACAACGATGTGTGTGGGGTGGACACCCGGGGCTGAACCAGCCTGTCCTCGCTGCCATGTGCTGCCCAGCCAGGGCTCGGCCACCACCGTCCCTCCTGGTCACTGCCCAGGGGAAGGGAACAGGATCTGTCCTGGCCACTGCTTACAGCAGCCGTGCAGGATGCACGCAGCTCCCAGGGACAAGTCTGGTCACTTCATCCCAGACTTACTTATTCACCCAGCATTAAATCACTCATCATGAGTGCGGGGGAA
>NW_010332887.1:0-236 GCF_000700745.2 Antrostomus carolinensis | reverse complement strand
CAGCCCCCCGCGGCGCCGGGAGGGCAGATGCTGCCCTGGTCCTGCGAGCAGGGCCTGGTGCTGTGCTGAAAAGCTGCAACTGGAACCTCCCGGGACCAGCCCCATCGCAGGGCTCCTGGCCCAAGCAAGGGGATGCCCTGGGAGCTGGCAGGGTAGGGAGCAGGAGGTCCCCAGACCTACAGCCATGGGAGAGGGTCTCAGGTCAGGAGAGCGGCCACCCGCTCCCTCACTTCCTA
>NW_010332886.1:0-319 GCF_000700745.2 Antrostomus carolinensis | reverse complement strand
TTCTTTAATTTATATTTTAAATTATTTTTTTATTTATCTTTTAAATTCTTTTTTAATTTATCTATCTTTTACATTAGTTTTTCTGTTATATTCATCCTTTTCTCCTCGCTCAAGGCTTCACCTTTCAGTGAAATTCCATTTTCTCTCCATCCCCACCAGCCACGGGGGAATTTATTGTAGATTTTTCCCTAAGGTTGTGGGGTCAAATATCGTCCTTGGATTCTTGGAGCACCCGGAATTGTTTGAGTTAACGGGGCTGGAGGGGTTTATTTTGGGAATTATGGATCCATGGAGGGGTCAGGGCAGGTTTTGGGGGGCC
>NW_010332885.1:0-1452 GCF_000700745.2 Antrostomus carolinensis | reverse complement strand
GGTGGGGACAGTGACAGGGCCGGGGCGTGACCATGGCGTGTCGTGACATGTCGTGAGGTGTCACTGTCACATCACACTGTGACGTGCCATGTCATGTCGTGCTGTGAGACGTGGTGACATGACGTGTTGTGACGTGTTGTGACGTGTGACGCCATGTTGTCCTCTCATGTCATGACGTGTCATGCCGTGGTTTTGTGTCGTGACACATCAGGACATCTCGTGACATCGTGTTGTGCTGTGAGACGTGGTGACGTGTCGTGACACGTTGTGATGCGTGACGCCGTGTTGTCATGACACGTGGTGACATCGTGCCATGTCGTGACGTGCTGTGACGTGACCTGTCATCTCGTGATGTGTCGTGACATGTTGTGATGTGTCACGACACGTCAGGCTGTGCTGTCACCTCGTGTCATGACATGTTGTGTCACGTTGGGACACGCTGTGACGTGTCGTGTTGTGAGATGTCGTGACACGTTGTGCCGTGTTGTCATGCCATGTTGTGACGTGTCATGTTGTGACATGTGGTGCCGTGTCGTGACAGGTGTGTCACGCTGTGGCGTGTCGGGATGTGTTGTGTCATGTCAGGCCGGGACACGTGTCACGCTGTGTTGCCATCTCATGTCGTGACACGTCGTGCCGTGTTTTTGTGTCGTGACACGTTGTGTTCTGAGACGTTGTGCCGCATCGTGACATGTCGTGACGTGTTGTGACACATTGTGGTGTGTGACGCTGTGTTGTCCTGACATGTGGTGACATCGTGCCATGTCGTGACGTGTTGTGACGTGTCGTGTCATATTGCGACATGTCGTGACATGTTGTGATGTGTTGTGTTGTGAGATGTGCCATGTTGTGATGTGTCACGACACGTCAGGCTGTGCTGTCCCCTCGTGTCATGACATCTGTCACATTGGGACACGCTGTGACGTGTCGTGTTGTCGTGACATGTTGTGCCGTGTCATATCATGACGTGTTGTGATGTTGTGCCATGTCGTGACGTGCTGTGACGTGTCATGTCATATTGTGATGTGTCACATTGTCGCGACGTGTCGTGTCACGTCGTGTCATGTCGTGACATGTCGTGACGTGTCGTGACGTGTCAGGATGCATCGGGCCGTGCTGCCATCTCACGTGGTGACAGGTCACACTGCGACGTGCCGCGTTGTCATGTCATGTCGTGACATGTCGTGACGTGTCGTACCGTGTTGTCGTGCCGTGTGGTGCCGTGTCACACCACAGAGGCCGCAGTGTCACACCCAGGGACATGTGGGGACACACAGGGACACGTGGGGCTGGTGGCTCCTGGGGGTCCGGGGGGGTGGCCCTGGGGGGACCTGGGGGACTCGGGTGGCACCAGGGGGGTGGGGGACACGTGTCCCCACGGCGTCCCCACAGCACTGGGACGTGTCCCCAGGGTGACTCCAGATTGTCCCCAGGTGTCCCCAGGTCTGTCCC
>NW_010332884.1:7076-7693 GCF_000700745.2 Antrostomus carolinensis | reverse complement strand
GAACGGGCCCCGCTCGTGCCCGCTGCCCTTAGCTCCCTCCAGGGTGCCCTCTCTGAGGCCGGGTGTGCTGGCAGCGGGGAGCGCTCGTTTCCCAGGCAAGAGAAGCAATGGCACCGGGGTCAGTGAAACTGGGGCCAGAACTGCCCGCTTACTGGTCCAAGGACTGGGAGCCCCCTGGAATGTGCTTGCTTGCATTCTATTTATGCTTTAGATAAAAACAACTTGAGTACATTGAACTTTATTCTTTTTGCTTCTGTTCTTTGGTAGGTCTTTCAGTTTGCAGTGAAAGAATCACTTATAACAAAACTGCCAACAAACGAATTAATGAATCCATCCCAGAAGAAGAAAAGGAAGCACAGGCAAGTGTTGAACAAGCTTGTTTTTGTTCTTAAAATGCAACCAGATCCACTGCTTTTTGTGCCAGCGCATTCCTGGTAATCCCCATCTGGCTCCCATCTGCACACACATCCCGCTGTCGCACAGGGTGTGGGTGCTGCTGGCTGGGCCCTGCCCCCGGCCCCTCTCCCCTTGCTGCTGCCCTGGCCAGAGGCTCTGCAGCCCCGGGCTCAGCCCTGGAGGAGAGGGGGGCTCGGTGCCCGGCTGGGGGGCTGGGCTGC
>NW_010332884.1:6730-7035 GCF_000700745.2 Antrostomus carolinensis | reverse complement strand
GGTGCCCGGCTGTGGTGCTGCCCTGCTGTGGTGCTGCCCTGCTGTGGGAGGGCTGGCACCGCTGTCCTGACAGCAGCCTCAGCTCCTGACTCATAACCTACTTTTTCTGTGCGGATCTCAGTGTGTCCAGTAATATTCTAGCTCTAGCATTTGCCTTAAATAACTAATGCTGGAGCTGTGTTGTTCTCATCTTTCTCTGCTGATGGTTATTAATGCATGAAGCTGCCAGGCAGCTTCGCTGGGATGGCCTGTCTGCCACTGCTGTGCTGACTGGTGAGGCCACAGTCAAGGCCAGATCTTCCTGC
>NW_010332884.1:2510-6499 GCF_000700745.2 Antrostomus carolinensis | reverse complement strand
CTCCTTGGGGTGCCCCGGGCTGGCCCGGCTGCGGCTGTGCCGTGGAGTCACCGCCGTGCCAGCGCTCTGTGCAGTGTGGTTGTGCTCTGGCCAGAGGGGAGGCTGGGGCCTGGGGTGCAGCCCTGCTGTGAAATGGGCAGAGCAGACTGTGCCCAGTGTCATCAGTCATCTGTCTGCGGGAGCTGGGTGCTGCCAGGCTCCCTGCCCTCCACAGACAGGGAGCCTGCACTTTCCCTGCTCCAGAGCCCTGGGCCTGCTGCTTTCAAACGTTCCTGTGGTGTGCAGCTTCTAATCCAGGCATTTCTCCTCTTGTTCTAGATAATTCACCTACCCAGGTGTACAACTACCAGCCCTGTGACCACCCTGAGCATCCCTGTGACAGCTCCTGCCCTTGCATCATGACCCAGAATTTCTGTGAGAAGTTCTGCCAGTGCAACCCTGACTGTAAGGAGAATCCTAAGGGCTATCGGGCAGGAGAGCAGCCAGTTCTGACAGACCAGAGGGAGGGTGCAGAGCTGGGACTTGCTGGAAGCCTGCTTTACCCCTGCATTCACCGCCCCATCCATCTGCAGCAGTTAGATGTGCAGTCTGCTGAAGTCCAAGGGGGAACTGTTCCACACTGCCCCGTGACTCTCAGCAGCTGAGGGACGGGCTCTTGCTAGAGAGTGCTCATCTGTGTCCAGCACCAGCAGTCCGTGGGTGATGCTGCTGGTTCTCTGAGAGCAGGATCTGTGGCCAGCAGTTAGGGTGGGAGCTGGGTCACTGCTCTGACATGGTTATTTTTCCTCTCTGGGCTTCCATTCCCAGCTCTGCAGCGGAGATAACCACACTTGCCCACATTGGTGGGGCTTCTGAGGGTGGATTTGTTAAGGGTTTTGACACAGCTTGGGGCTGGAAGAACTACAGGGTGAGAGGGAGCAAACTCAGGCTCCAAGATCCTCTGTGCTGCTCTGTTATGTTTATATTATCTGAGTTGTTTATTTACAAACTGCACAAAATTAGTCCCAAGAGGCAGATCAGCATCTCCAGCCCTGCAGATGGGAAGGACCATGTCCATGGTCTGTGCTTGGCTGGGTGTGAGCACTACTCAGAGCTCCCAGGCACACAAACTGCGATTTGCTTCCAGTTCCCGGGTGCCTGGGCTGCCTCACATTCCCCTTGTCTTGTCGTGTTCTTAGTGAACCCTGTTCTGGTGACTTTGTGGGGCAGGAAGGTGGTCTGGGGGCTCCTGTTTCTGCTGCCTAGAGCAGAGTGGGTGTAGAGCTCTTTATTAGCTCAAAAGCACCTTCCTGATGTTGGCAGGGTGGTGGGCAGGCAGTGTGGCCCTTGGTTGTGGACATCTTTAGTTCTGTACCTGCCAGGATGAGGTTCCAGAGGAGCTTCTCTGTTCCTGTGGGGCTGGAAAACCTCATGGTGCCAAACCACGGGCTGTGTTGCTGCAGGTCAGAACCGCTTCCCAGGCTGCCGCTGTAAAACCCAGTGCAACACCAAGCAGTGCCCGTGCTACCTGGCCGTGCGGGAGTGCGACCCGGACCTCTGCCTGACCTGCGGGGCTTCGGAGCACTGGGACTGCAAGGTGGTCTCCTGCAAGAACTGCAGCATCCAGAGAGGCCTCAAAAAGGTATTGAGAGCAGCGTGGCTCTGGTCTGCTGGCTGGGGGCTGCCTCGGGGTGGAGCTGGTTAAACAGGGTAGAGGGTGGCTGAGCGAGGTGGTCTGGAAGAGAAGCTGCTCTGCCCCAGGCTTCTGTAGCACTTAATCTTGAGTATGGATCATGGATGTGAAAATTGGGAGATGGGAGTTACATGAGGAAGGGTGAGAGCCAGGGAGTGTGAAAGGTGACTCCAGAGGAAGGTGAGGTCTTGAACTGTACTGGTCAGAGCAAAGAACTGCACGTAAAAAAGACCAAAATTCAGACAGATGCAAATTAGTGGGTGTCAAGTAATGGGCAGTTCCAGCCTAATGGTGCTACAGCCTGCAAGTCTGCAGGGAGCTGTGTGTCCCCTAAAACCAGGGGCTGCTGGACAGTCACTGGCTCCCCTTTGCTCCTCGGAGTTACTCATCCCTGTGATGGGGCTCTGAGCGTGGCTGCTGGCACAGCCGGCTGTTCTGGGCACTGACGTGTCCGGCTCTGCTGGGAGGTGGGGGTCTCCTCAATGGTGCTCTCTGGGCTGCCAGGGTGTGATCTCGGTGCTGGGGGTGGTGTCCCTGCTGACCATAACTCTTTCCTTTTCACTCTGGCTCCAGCATTTGTTGCTGGCACCGTCGGATGTCGCCGGCTGGGGGACTTTCATCAAGGAGTCTGTGCAGAAGAACGAGTTCATCTCCGAGTACTGTGGTGAGGTCAGTGCCTCTGCCCGCGCCGGGGCTGCTGTGGTGACAGCACTGCCTTTGGCTGCTGGTCCAGGGGGGACAGTGCTCCTTCCCCAGCTCAGCCATGGCCGTGGGCTCACTCTGACCAGGTTTAGAGATTGAATCTTGGACAATTTTGAGACCCATCTCAGTACCTCTATGCTCTCCACTGCGGTGGAGCATGTTGTGTGTGTGCTGCTCCCTGGGAGCCTTGGTGAGCTCCTGGCCGTGGGCTGGGATGGCAGGGGGTGTTTCCAGGAGGCAGGCAAGCCCTGCTCCTCACTGTGATACTTGCTGTGCCCTCAGGCACTGAGTCTCAAGCCATTCTCCTTCTCTAGCTCATTTCACAGGACGAGGCTGACCGGCGAGGGAAGGTCTATGACAAGTACATGTCCAGCTTCCTCTTCAACCTCAACAACGGTAACTCGCCTGGGGCTTCGAGGGGTGGAGGAGACTTGGGCTGCCTGGCAGGGGACTGGTGGCCAGGCGGGCAGTCAGCCCATCTGTCACCTGAGCAGCAGGCCTGTCTTTACACTACAGTTTTATTCTTTTCTTTTCTTTTTTCTGACTAGATTTTGTTGTCGACGCTACCCGCAAGGGAAATAAAATCCGCTTTGCCAATCACTCGGTGAACCCCAATTGCTATGCCAAAGGTGAGACATCCCTGCCCAGGCAGATCTTGGTGGGGGAAGGTTCCCTGGGGTCCTGCTCAGCTCTGGGATTGCAGTGGATTCTCTGGGGTCCCAAGTTCCCCTGAGCATGTGGGAGCAGCAGAACTTCAAAGACCTGGACAAAGTCTCCTCCTCTCTGCAGCAAATCACATTCTTGCTGGTGAGGGCCCCGCTCAGCTCTGCAGTGGCCCTGACCTGGCAAGGGGAGATCGCTGCTGGGAGCAGCTGGGAGCTCAGGGCTGGGACCAGGCAGGGCAAAAGCCCTGTGAGACCTGAACTGGGCTGGAGCTGGTCTCTGATGTCACCTCTCTGGTTGCAGTTGTGATGGTGAACGGAGACCACCGGATAGGGATCTTTGCCAAGAGGGCCATCCAGGCAGGAGAGGAGCTCTTCTTCGATTACAGGTACCTCAGGGAGCAGCTGGCTGGGGACTGGGGCGCAGGGTTGACCCCACTTTCTGCCCACGTTTGTGGGAAGTGTGGGAGTTCATTACAGCAGCCGTGACTTTCCTGTCTTGTAGGTACAGCCAGGCAGACGCCCTGAAGTATGTTGGCATAGAGAGGGAGACAGACATCATCTAGGCTCTGTGCGGAGCAGTCCCCAGCACACCTTCTGCTGCACCTTGTAAGCAATGCCATGTTTGCTTCACGCTGACATGACTGCGCTGTTCCCGTTGCTGTGTGCGTCACCAGTGCTACTTTCCATCCAGATGCCCGGAGAGAGACTCAGGGCAGGAGTGTGAGTGGCTGCTGCCGGGGTGGCAGCTTTGCCAGCCTGGGGCTGGGGCAGGGTCTTGGGCCTTGCTCTGCGGGCAGTCTCCTGGGCTGGAGGGAGCCCATGGACCAAGGCAGCTGGGCCTTGAAGAAATGCAGTGGTGCAGGAGGGACAGCTGCGAATTCTCAATCTCTTTCCATCTTCTGTCAACCACTGGAAGAGTGAGTGAGGTACTGGCTGCACCGAGACCCAGG
>NW_010332884.1:2097-2436 GCF_000700745.2 Antrostomus carolinensis | reverse complement strand
GTTGCCTCTTTTTGCCTGTTGATGAGGACAGCAACAGGGTTGGAAGCCATAGAGAGTGGGGGCCGCAGTCCCTGTGCCCCAGGCTGCTGTCGCTGAGGCTCTGTTCCCCTCTGCCCAGCTGGGGGTGGGACAGAGACCCCCTGGCCATGGCTGGCATGGCATGATGCCCGGGGATGGAGAGAGCAGACTATGCAAAAAGTCACTTTGGGTAGGGACACCACTGAGCTGGTTAGAGACCATGTCACGGGGGTGCTGCTGCCAGCACAAGGAGGCCAGAGGCAGCAGGAACCTGTGGCCTGAGGGGGCCCTTCCAGCCTGTGGTGTTTTCTGGTGGCTGGG
>NW_010332884.1:1537-1855 GCF_000700745.2 Antrostomus carolinensis | reverse complement strand
GGTGTGGGGGACTTGAGGAGCCAGCAGAGCAGGTCCCTGCGGGGCAGGAGCCTTCTGTCATGCAGGACTTGTGGAAAGCTGCTGTGCTGAGGTTTGACCTGCCGCTGCCTGCGGTGACCCAGGGAAGGCTCCTCAGACACCTGCCTAGAGGTTTCTGACACTCTGGCCCTGGTCCTGGGGATAAAGGGGAAATGTTCTGGGGCAGGGTGAGGCTTGGAAAACCTCAAAATGCAAAAAGAGAAAGAAAAAAGCACTTTAATCCTTTTGAGCTGGCTCCAGGGGTCCCAGCCAGCCCTGGGTGTTCCAGGCTGTTGTCCT
>NW_010332884.1:1164-1450 GCF_000700745.2 Antrostomus carolinensis | reverse complement strand
GGTGCCCTTGGAGCCCCACCCCCTGCCAGCCGCCTGCCCAGCCCGGTGCTGGCTGCTCTGCCCGGTGTCCAGCGCTGCGCTACCGGGATGGCACGAGAAGCCTGGCTGAGTCCTGATGGGCACCAAGGGGCTGGAGCCCATCACCCCTTTAGGAGGGCAGTGATATGGGGGAGGGCAGTTTGTCCAGGGGCACCGTGCAGGGGTGGGCAGCCCAAGGTGCAGCCCCGTGCCAGCCCTGAGCTCCATGAAGGCAGAGAGGTGCGGGGTCTGCCCTGGGAGCTGAGCC
>NW_010332884.1:777-1115 GCF_000700745.2 Antrostomus carolinensis | reverse complement strand
GCCTCCCGCCATGGCAGGCGCCGCTGTCCGTCTGTCCTTCCTGCTGTCCGTGGTGCCCTCCTGGGGCTTCGAGGGGTTTGGCTCTGTCTGGAGCAGCGCTTGCACCCCAGCACCACCCTGATCCCCGTTCCCTGTTGCTGCCATCCGCCCAGCTCGCCCCGACCCTGCTCTCAGCTCAGCATCCTCTGCCCCTTTGGCCATATCTGCACTACGCCAGGCTTGTGTCTGTGTTCTGTTGATGGTGAATAATAATGCACTTTAAAAATAACATGGCTTGTAGCCTTTGTCACAATAAAGTGGTAGCAAACATTCTCCCGTGGCTTGCCGGGCTCTTTCAC
>NW_010332884.1:0-697 GCF_000700745.2 Antrostomus carolinensis | reverse complement strand
CTTGGCGGCCGGGAGCCCAGTGGGATCCACGAGTGCCCGGGGCTGCTGGAATCGGCACCGGCTCAGGGCTGGGAGATGGCAGAGGTGAGTGGGGGGGGAGAGTGGGACCTGCTGTGTGTGTGTGAGGGTAGCAGAGGGCTGAGCTGCATCCAGCCCCAGCTCCCTGCATCCTGCCTCCCCCCCAGGAGTGGGAATTGCCGCTGTTGGTACCGGTCCCTCCCCAGGCGCAGGCTGAGCCGTGGTGGGGGGAGAGGAGCTGCTGCACCCAGGCTGCCAAAGTGAAGGCCGGGGAGCGTCAAACGCCGTCATTCTGCCTTTATTTGAATATCTTCACATCTCATTCAACAAAACAGGTTTTTTTTTAAAAATAAAATGCCCAGTGGAGCTAGGCCTTTGGGTAGATAAATGCATTTCTGTAACGTTGTCTTACCACAACACAGCGAGTGAAGAGGAGCTTTCCCTGGGCTGGAGGTAACTGGCAGGACCGGCACTTCGTACAGAGAATTAGCAAACTACAGACCACGTACCACGGCGCGCGGAACGTAACACCCGACGGGAGCTTCCGGTTGGTTTTTTAATACAAACCCATAGAATAAAAAAATCAGAGTGTAGTAGAATATCCAGCAACAAAAATGGTAGAAAGGATCCGTACCTGAGCGTATGAAAGCAGCATCTTGGCAAAGTGCGGTGGCGTCAT
>NW_010332883.1:160222-170033 GCF_000700745.2 Antrostomus carolinensis | reverse complement strand
TGATGGGGCAGTGGGACCCCCCCTTTAACTGCAGCTCGGGGGAGTTCATCTTCTGCTGCGGCACTTGTGGCTTCAGGTTTTGCTGCAAGTTCAAGAAGACAAGGCTGGATCAAAGCACTTGCACAAACTATGAGACGCCGCTGTGGATGAACACTGGGAAGCCTCCTTCCCGTATAGATGACCCTCTTCATGACCCTACCAGGGATAAAACCAACCTCATTGTCTACATCATCTGTGGGGTTGTGGCAGTCATGGTGCTGGTGGGGATCTTCACCAAACTGGGGCTGGAGAAGGCGCACAGGCCCCAGCGGGAGCACATGTCCAGGTAAGGCTGAGTGCCAGGCAGCAGTGTCCCCTTCTCCCCCCACCTCCCCCCCTCCTACCCCTAAAGAGGAGACAGGAGCCCATGTGGTCCTGCTAAACAAACAACTCCTGCTATGCAGGCTGCATTCCCCTGCAAGGCAACTGAGAGAGAGCAACTTCAGAGAGCAGAGCTTCTGTGTCTCCCCAAGCCCAGGGTACCATAGTACATGCATAGTGAGGAAGACTAGAAATAACTGTGGAGTCTGCACAGACAGTAGCCCATTTTTATCTGCAGTGTCTGACCCTCTCCCCAACAAGATCCAGCAAGTGTTCCCAGATATACTGTGCATGAATAGGAAAACAACAAAATCCTGAAACCAGCAACAAAGCCTGATGGGTTCCCTCTTCCAACTGTTTAAAAGCTCGGAAAATGTTTTTACTTCTCAACAGAAGGTGGTAAACAAATGTCATCTCACCCTCCCTCTCCAGCTGCAAAATGGTTTTGGCAGGACCTTCCTCACTCCCCCAAGCCTTGCAAGTGCGTAAGCTATTCGTAAAATTTTTAAGCTGTGAAAATGAGCCAGGGTGGAAAGGAAGAGGGAGACACAAAAAAAGAAAAGCTATTGTAGAATGTCGTAATACTTTTTCAGTTACTGTTAAGAGGTAAAAAATGGAATATGAAAGTCTTGTCCATATATGTGTGTGTTATACTCTGTATCCACAGTGTAATGGCTGAGTTATATCAAAGAGAACCTCCCCCACCTAGAGTTAGGCATGCTGTGTACAGTCAACTCCAGAGACTGGCTGCCTAGTGGTGGATAGGCAGGTGGGCAACTCAGGACAGAGCCCAATGGCTTTAACAACATATTCTAAATCCAGATCATCACAGCAGTTCAAAATCAAGGCATAACACATTTGTCAAGTTTGCAGTCTGTCTGATTCTTTATGCTAATCCCAGGCACATGAAAGTAAAGCAGATGGGGGAAAGGCATTAAAAAAGGCAAACAGCTCCATTAAAGAGCCTAAATAGATTCCAGCATATTGGGCAACTTTAGTGATAAAATGCAATTAAAAAAATACCTTCTACTGGATGTACAGTGTGGCAGAAAGCTTCCTCTTACCCTGACTGGTAATGGTGTAGTTCACAATCTTTAAAGCTCAGATGAAGAGTCATCCTGTAAAAAATAGTCCAAGAGGTCAACTCAACACCTGGAGCCTTATTTTTTACTGAAGTTTCTGCATGACTTTTTGATTAACTGCTTATCCTGAAAGGAACAGAGAAAGCCACAAAAATACTCCTGCAAATGCATCACTACTTCACTAGCAATTATTTGCTATTTATAAACTGGCTGATATGGATACGCTTTTACTACTGAGGAACAAAGCACACTGCAGAAATTTCAGTCAACACTGTGTGTCAGAGATACTTTTGCAAAGATGTTTTTTGTTGAGCAAGGTATAATAATCCTTTAGACATTTTGAATATTCTCCACTGCTAAATTGAGAAAGAGAGTCTCAATTTCCTTTTTGAATCATACCCTTAAACTACAGAGCTTGTTTTGAAAAAGCTCTCCGTTGCTTCAGCCTCTTTCTGTAGTGTCTTCACACAGGCAAAAAGGCAACAGGGCTTGTGACAGTTACAAAAACCAGGACAGAGTGAAGTTGTAGCCATCCCTGCTTATATATGGCTTAAATAGGTCCTACTAGTAGAAATATTTGCTATCTAAAATACAGGTGTGAAGTATTCTGAAACGATATTCTCTCTTAGTTTATGGAAATAGAATTATAGGGGATTGGAAAATAATTCTGGAATCCTTCAGTCATGTATGCATAAAGATTTAGGTTTCTGAAGTGGTTCCTAGAAAAGGTTGTCTGTTACCCTGATTACTTAACAGTGTCTGGGATCTTGTACTTTTCTTGCCCTTAAAATGTTCAAGTCAGGATTATATAGAAACTTGGAAAGTCATGATCACATGGAAAAACAGTCACCCACTCAGTACACATAATAGCTAGTCATGTTCTGAAAAGGCAATGCTATAGCTTTTTTTTTTTTTTTTTTTTTTAAAAAAAAAAAGTTCTGTCAGTCCTATTAAAGCTGTGGGGTGAGCTTACCATTAATTTGAAAAGGAATTAGATTTGTAAAGCCCTTCGGCAATCTAAAAATCTGCTCACTGACTGAAGAATTGACATAACCTTTTAGTCTTCAAATGTGTGCTTAACTAAAATATTCCATCTCAGCTCATTTCACACTACTAATGTTCTGAAAAAAAGGCTGCAATGCTTAAGAAAAATTTATCTGTTTAAACAGTTACTAGTACCAACAATTAAGTAATATATAGCCTATATTCATAGTCACCTTCTTTTATAACACCACTACAATATAAAAAAACTCCCACAAAACCAAAAAGAACACTTCTGATGTTTTTTTTTCTGTGCTGAAGCTTATTAATAAGCAAAAGTATAATGCATTGAGAGTTTTGGTAGGCCAAACCAAAAGTACTAAGTGTTACTCCATTTTGGCTGGCAGCAAGACACGTACGGAGGATGATTTGACATCTATTTCCTTAGCAAAGATTGTCTCCTTTCCCTTCCCTAGCCAATGGCTACATGAAACACTTGAATCCTCTTAATTTCTATTAATAAATTCACCTATGGAAGGGATGGTACTACTTATAAAAAAAGAAAATGCATAATGTAAACTGATCTTTTCTTTTGAGGGCTGATTTTTTAAAGAAGTGAACAGAACACAACTGGTGTAAATTATGTATTTCCATTTTTGATTTACTAAAAATATTCAAAATTATGAGCAGAGACCTGTCACATGGGAATAAGAACACTGACTTATAAATAGGAAGCAAAACTGTGACACACATTAATTCCTTGCATTATTTCATCTTCCAGTCAGTGGATCTGCTGTTGAAGTAAGACACTGGTGTGTGTAAGAGTGGTACAATGTAAATGAAGGAAACTTCACAGGCTTGGTGAGCGTAGTTGCTATATACTCGCTTTTCATTACATTTGTTTACTGCTATGCCAAAACAAAGCAAGAACACTCCATTAATTTAACTGAATTTTCCTGAAATATTTGACAATGGAAAGAGCTCAGGGAAAATGTATTTATTTCTGAAAACAGGTCACAGGAAAAAATATCTATTGGGCAAGCCCTTTTAGGAAAAAAAGAGCCAAATTTTGTCCATTTTTAGAGAGCTTGTTACTTCCTTTTGTTTTGAGAAAAAAGGCCAAGTGTGGCACTGTTGACATTTTCTTTCTTGTTAGATCAGTGCTTTTCAGTAAAACACTCTTACTGTTGGCATGGAACCGTAAATCTGGAAGATGAAAATGGAGAAGGGAATAGAGTATTAACTCTACATGGAATATTTCACTTTAGACATCATATGATAGTGTTTTGTTTACATCATTCTGCTGATTTTTGAATTTGTTACTTGACATTAAAAGGATATAAATATTCCCTTCAGCTACAGTGTCCAATAACTAAGCAGTAATAGTAGTATCCAAACAGAGTAACTCTTCCTTTACCCTCCTGCTTTCTAAGAGAGTAAGGGAATAAGATGGTGTATGTTATCAGATATGGCAAAGGGAATGGATGTGGCAATACTGTGTCTAAAAGGAAACAGAACTGATCTGCCTCCTGAAGCAGACCTAGCAGCTCTGCCAGGCATATTCCTGCTGTTTAAGACTACATCAATGGGACTTCCAGGCTCCATCAGATGGAGAATCACCTCTTGAAAATGAGTAGAAAAGGGAAAAGCTTTACTTCTGTTTCATGGAGGAGATTTTTCTGTAAATAAAACCACACCTTTGTCTCCTTCCCTAATCCTTGTGGAGAATGTGCAAACAAACCAAGAACTGAAAGGACAATATTTACAATCATGCTCGTACGCTATAGCTCCTGGTTTTCAGAAGGAGTGCTTCTGACAGTATGTTAGCAGCCTTCCAAATATTGTGAACCATCTGAGCTCTTCTTCCTTCACAATGTGCTGAGCTCATGAGTTAAGTCTTTTGTTGATCATTCAAAAGGCATGTACCAGGGGCTGAAAATAGTCTGACTTGCCAAAATCCTGAAACCTATGTGTGAAATTATTTCCCTTATGGGTTTTGACCCAGTTTTGGAGGCAAAATATGACAAGTGACCTTTTATGAAATAACCCGTGTTTCAGCTTCTTAAAGCTTTTACCCATAAGGGAAATGCCTGGCTCCACATGCTTTATAACACCTGAAAAGAGTATTACATATCCAATGAGAAAAATCTTATGGCAAGAGAAATGCTGAAATTTTGTGGTACTCGGGTAGTTCTGGGCCATGAACTCCTATGTAGGTAACATTTCTGTACTTCTGTAATACCGCAATCAGTATCAATACACAGGACCTCATGATATCACTACCTGATCAGAAAGTTATCTTGTATTTTGCATTTCCTTAAAAAATTATTCTGTATAGCAAAGGTGTAGATAAAGACCCTCTGTGTATATATAATTTTTCAATGTGACCCACTCTAACAATTTCCTCAGATAATGAACAAAATCTATATGATGATATTCAGGTGTGACGAATGCATGAAGGTATTGTAACTGTCTGTTGGTCTACGTGGAATTTTTCAAAGCAAACGTTTATTCAAGGACTTCGGCATATACTGGCACACAAACCTCCCTGTATCTGTTTCATTATATGGGCAAAGCCCTAAAAGAACAAAATGCAGGTGCAGCATTTCCTTTGTACTTCAGTGATATAAACTGCTACACGTTTTTAACTCTCCCTGACATCAGTGGAAGATAAGGACAGGCTCTTATAGAGTACTCTGCCCTGAGAAGATTGTACAACTCTGCTAACACAGTATAAACACAGGTGCTGTGTTGTTAAAAACAGAACTTGATGGTTAGTAGTTCCTTTTTTCTTAATACAGTGGAAGTTGGACAGCTAATTCCTTAAAATGCCTTTGAAAAAAAGCCACCCTAAAATGGTAGAAAACTTAGCATTTTCATGGACAGGCAGTAGTTAATCTGCTATCATATGGGGTGTTATTTAAAGTCTACAGTGAACAATATTTACCATCAGAATAAGGACAATGAGGAAAGCATTTCTGAAAACCCATGCTCACAGAGTTGGGAAATACTAATCCATGTATTACAAGATCTCACAATTTTAACTCCTGCATAGAACTTAGGAACTTCCATTTGCTTTTCTTCCCTTCTCAGGAATGTGTCCACCTGCCTCTGGAGTTAGAATTAATACTAATGTCAATAATTTCCTTTGTACAGAGACATATTTGCATAAATTGACTCGATTAATGGTTTTGGTCCCCACTTATTTTAAGCTATGTTTTGCAATATAATGCTTTCCTTTTGCATCATTTTCTACATACCTTTGTGAGATCTCTTCTATTGAATTTTTATTATTCTGCTATGTAGGCCAGCTCTGCTATTTCTGCTGTATAAGCATTGCTTCAAATGGGAGCATTGCTCTCATACCATTAATCATTTGGTTACTGTCTTCTGACCTTTTACAGTATCAACAGAGTTGATGTAACATGTTGATCACAACTGTAACTAATATTTTAATAACATAATGCTAGCCATAAACACAATGAAACATCAGTATCGTTCAGCTGGGTACCAAAGCAATGTACCTGCAATCTGAAAGCAAGATCCAGCTCAGGATTCCTCTTTCTGTAACTTAAATGAAGCTACTTTTTAATATTTAAAAGAACAGTGCTTCTTGATCAAGAAATCATCATGTCATAGAAGTACAGTGGAGGAGCTAGATGGCATTTGCCATGGCTCTCACCAGTGAATGTGCTTATTTTTATTTATTTATTAGGTTATAAACTACTCTTTCTTGATGCAGTATCTGGGACACTGTATATAATTCTGCAGAAAATTAAACTAAACTGGGCACAGTGCCCAGAAAATGCATCCATTCTCTTAAAAAAATAGCTCAGAGGGTCTAAAAATTAAAACTAGTAAAAAAAAAAGGAGGCAAATAATGGTCAGTGATGTATCGATCTGAATAGGAAAGACTTGCATTGAACCCTGAAGACACTGGTAACACATACCATTGCTTTCCTTTGCCCAAGGCAACTGCTTCTGCAGGTCGGCCAATTATTTTGTATGCCACAGTAGTTCAGCATTTTTCAGCAGGTAGCTACGTGGCGCATACCTAGGGGCTAATCCTGGTCCTACAGAAGTCAATGGTAAAAATCCATAGCCCAGAGTCACAGACAGAGTCAGATGTTGCCATGCTGAGAGTTTCAGAGCTTAAAAGTTAGGCACTAACTCCGGATCCACAAGGCTGATACAGGTGTGTGTGCTTATCTGTAAGCCTAAGAATGGACTTAGACTCAGTAGGATGCTTGGCAGTGAAACTAGTCCTTAGAAAATACACTAGAGTGAAATGAATCTGTCTCTCAGATATAGCTACTGCCTGCATCTCTGCAGGAAAAGTCCACAACCAGCATCAGGTTTGGCCTGGCCTACCTGTTAGAAATCCTTTTGCTTGCTCCCTCTTTACTAGCATGAAGCTTTCATCCTGTTTCTGAACTGGCTTCAAAGCAGCAAGGAGTGTTCCTGTACAAGCTCTGCTCCATCTTAATGACTAGGACACTCACAGAAGTCAGAAAAGACATTTTTGATCTCCGCTTCTTGATGGGAAAAGCTTAAATCTCTGATCATGAAGAGTGCTAGGCTTGTTGGATAGCTACACAAAAATCATGTGACCTTTCAACTTTGGTGACATTTTGAATGAAATGGCCAAGACCACTGCATTGTCTGGTGCTCTGTGCAAATGCATGTGTGAGAATTTACTTTGACAGGCCCTGATGGTAATCTAGATGTGAAGATAACTAGTTTGTGAAAGCTACAGACAGGGGCTGGGTGCTGAGGTGCTCAGCTTAAACAAGATGTCAGTGTTACTGACCACATACAATGGCAGAACTCTACAAGTCTCAACGAACTTAAGTTACGTTCCTACAAAGCCAAGACAGCTAAAGAACTTGATGCATTTCTGTGTAATACAGCTAGCACAGTGTCTATGACAACCTAAGAAGAGCCTTAGGTGCAAAGTCTCACAATGAATCCAATTCCCTGATTTTGCTGTGAATGGAGCTGGTTTCTCCAGCAGACATTATGATGGACTGCATCTCAAACTGAAAAAAAACCCAACTTGGAATACACTGTTAATGCCTTACAGATTTCACAACAGGTTCATTCTGATTTTGTTTGGTTTTCAGGGCTCTTGCTGATGTTATGCGACCTCAAGGTCCTTGTACAACAGATCATATGGAAAGAGATCTAAACATTGTAGTACACGTGCAACATTATGAAAACATGGAGACGAGACCTCCTCCAAATAATTTACGTAAGTTGCATTATAACTTTAATGATATCTGGAATTCTGGCACTAAAATGAGCATTATGAAACAAATATTGCTGGATGTCAAGTGAGAACTGACAGTACATGGGTTCTTGCAAATTAGAAATATTCTTTATTTCAGATTAGAGATATTTTGGATTTTCTAGTGCACATAGTGCAACACTAAGAGAAAACCATTCTGAATAGAAAAAATAGTTATTAGATTTATTTTTAATTAGTTGTCTTGGTTGACTAATATTGGTTTTGTCTCTTTGTCCTTCTACCTGGTGTTTTTGCTCAGCTCATCAAGCTATGCCTTATTCTATGTTTTGTTATAACAAAATATAAAAAGTTAAGCTTACAGCAGGACTTAACAAGATGTTTCATAGGGCTGTAACATCCAATAAGAAAGTGGTGTGATTAGGCTGTTCTATCATCTCCACTAATAAAATAAATACTTTCCTGCAGCATCAAGTTGTATGAGGTTTTTACTTTCTCATTTTTTTCTCTCTGAAGGAAAGACAACAGGCAGATTATTATTTAAAATTTTAAATAATATTTTTATTCTGTAACTGCTATTACATGTTTATGTTATTGAAGGCAAGGAAAAAGTGCCCGTTGGAGCTTCAGAGGAAATATGGTGACATTCCAAGTGGTTCTAAAGTCCTAGGCAACTTATTTCTCAGTCTTGAGTTAGACCACAGTACAGATCTTTCTCATGCTTAGATACATTTTCGTTTTGTGATGAACAGTTCCACTGCAATTTTAATTTGGATATATATTAATGTATTTTATATTCATCCGTATCTTAAATATATAGACATATAAATATATATACATGCATACAAGTTATAGATAATATATTTACAAATTCAAGCTCAACATATTTATAAAAGAAAAGGGTATAATTCAGGAAGATTTAGATTGTTAGGCAGTGGATGGCTTTATTCTGTGCTATAGATCAATGTAGATGTGCATTTTACTATACTTTTACTGCATTGCTATTTGGATTTTGAGACATTTAAAGTATATGCACTAGTATTTTCCTTATCTTTCTGTAACTACAGAAAGCAGAAAATGTGCTTATATTTGGACAAGAAATGAGTTTTATTTGGACTGCTCTGTGCAGTTGTTGTGAGGTTTTACTGTGTTCTTTTGGGGAAAGGGTGTAAAAACAACGGGAGAAAGAGCAGATTCATACACTGCATACACTCCTGATACTTGTTTTGCAGTAGAGGCTGACTGTGATTTCTTATGCACATGCTTACAGAGTAATAGGAGAGAATTAAAGCTGTGACCTCTAACAAAGATACCACATATTGTGAAGTGTGACATCTAATCTGTCTGCACTACTCCCCAGCAAAGTACTTCCACCTAGGCCTGCGCTGTTCTACACTACTGCAGAGGGGGAAGTACGTACATGCTGCAGCTTCTTAGAGAGAAGAACTTAGCTTCTCTCTCAGTCAAAGGTGCTCTAGCCCCTTGGAGCTGAAGTGGTGAACTTCTGAAGGTTTAAGGAGGAGGGGAATATGCACTATATCTGTCTTTGCTCTGTGTATTAGCTCTTTGCTGATCTCTGATCCTTCCTGTGACCATGTTTTCAAGAAGAAAGATGCCAAATGGTAATGAAGTTAGGGTATTATCCTTATTTTCTCTCATATGTGAAATATTTATTCAGAATCCCACTTAATGAAGGAGCCAGAAAGTAAAGAAATTCTTAATGCTTTGATTGTATCTACATTTTTGTAATCATCACACTGAGATATTTTGCTTAAAACTCTTTGTATACTACTATATATGACATCACACAGTCTGTGTGATGGGTCTTTAAACTCATTGTTTCTTGGATTTGAATTCAGATTTAAGCGTTGCTTCTATAAAATCTTGCATAAAAAGCAACTCAGAGCCACATAGTTGCTGCATCAAGGAAGAAAAAAAAGATACATTTAATAGTACTTTAGGATCTTGGCTTATGATGACCCAGACATCTGTAACACCTCTGTCTCAGAATTTGGGCCCTCTGGCACCGATGGAAGAATTATATGTGAAACAGCTTTTGCACCACTGCAATTTACAATATAGAAGCACTACTGCTACTCTGGAGCCATCTTAATCCATTGGGTAATGAATAGGGGCTGTCCCA
>NW_010332883.1:152128-160194 GCF_000700745.2 Antrostomus carolinensis | reverse complement strand
TGCTATAGATGGAAACCTCAGAAGCAAGCAGCTATGATGATAACTGTTTCAGTCTTTAATCAACTTTATGGATTCAGTCAATCATTTTAGATTGTTCAATGCAGACCTTCAAGTGGTGAAATTACTCAAGGCATTCCATAACCTGTATTACATACATTTACTTCATTGTAAGTAGATCATTATTCTGTATTTGTTGCCATTATATACCCTCATAAACTCATCTAAAACATGACTAAATGACTTACTAGAACTAGCCAGAACATCACATATGATTAAAGTCTGTCTACAGCATGTGCATTTGTGGTACAGAAAAAATCTTTATAAAGAGAAATTATTAAGGCATATTTTCCAAGTCCAGTATCTTAGCAATTTGAAATTTTACAATGGGGTTCTGAAACACTACAAGAGTGGATATTACTTGCAGAAACTGGCAGTGCAGCATTACCTACTACTAGTGCTGGAAAAGTGACAGGCTTTTTTGGGTATTTTTACAAGCATATAAACCAGAGCGAATTACAGCTTTCGTAGAAATTCTATTCTAGATCTTTACTTATACAGAGAAAATGAAATGGTACAAAATTATAGTATTAGACACTTTGATATGTACTTTTAAAGTTTTCTTTTCTAAGTTATCACTTTCTATCTACTAGCCATCTTAAAAATTTGAGACTGATGTACTTTTCACGTTGTTCCATGGATATGAAGAGAGCAGGAGGAATTTCTTAGGCATTATATACTCCTTCCATATATTGTCTTTCAGAATACTGAAGACAAACTATTGAAGGCTAAACACTATTTAAAATGTTCTAATTTGTATGTTCATTTGCTCTTTCTGCCCTCTTGAAAGCATTTTGCTGATGCTGCTAACCCATTCTGAAAGGGAAGGAAGCTCTGTCAAAATGACAAACTTCAAATGATCTCTGACATGGAAAGCGTGTTTTTTTGTTTCTGGACTGTTTGTTCCCAGAGGACAAAGATTTTCTAAGTTGCCTGTAGCTAGCACAACTATTTGCCAAAACTGGCAGTCCAATGGAAGGCCAAAAGTTGAGATCTCTTCTCAGCATCTTGCAGTTTACTCAGTTTCTTGTCCCTTCTTGTCTGATATTCAGAAAAGAACAGTAATATTTGGAGGTTTTGGAAACGCACAGGTTTTTTTCCTTGCCCATGTGAATCCAGACATCCCAGATGCTTTTTAGTAAAAGCTATTTTGTCCTTAGTGGTTGTTAGTTGTCATAATTTTCTTCTAGTGCTGTGCTTTACTTAGGATTACTTTTCTGTTATTTCCCTTCATTGATACACATTAGAATGTAGTGGTGCTTTGTAAACAAGCAGCAGATATCTACCAACAGTCATAGCATTCAAGTTTTCTAACATGGCATGATAAATAATATAAAATGAAAAAAAAAAGAGGACATTTAAATGTTAAAAACATTAAAAACATAAAAACATTAAAAACATAAAACTAAAAGCAAACCTTCCTGCAGAATGTGTTTTGTTCATCTCTGACTTTCACAAATCTTAAGAAAGCAGCAGCATTCAAAATTTAATTTTTTCTTCTTTTTTTTTTCGTTCTACTTACTGTGTTAGAAGTAAGCAGTTTATTTAACCTAGGATTATAACACTGGTGCTGTAGGAGTGAGGAGGCTTTGTAGCTACATCCTCATTTCTGAAATGTGATTACTGCTATTATTTCTAATTCGTAATCTATGACAGCAGAGTGAAACAAATACTGAAGTTAGTTCTATCCACAGTCACTTAGTTCCTAATGATCAGTAAAAGCTCTGTTACTCTCTCCTCAATAACAACTGGCCTTGCACTAGTATATTTAAAGCATTTATGCACACTCCCAAGATAAAGATGACTTTAAAGGGAAGGCAGTTCTAGATTATGGAGGTTTTAAGATGAAAAATGCTAGCTTTTAGTTAGTTTGGCACATATGGATTATTTCTTCACTTTGAATTTAACATTAAAAAAAACCAGAAGTGAATTGTAAACACACCACTCAAAGAAGGAAGTGTTGCGCTGTATCAAATAGCCGATTTTAATACTGGCCAAGGATTTGCAGCACATGTGGTTAAAATGACTTTTTCTCTTCTTAAATATATGCAAGGGAATAATGTGTTTGCTGCTGCATTTGATTGTCAGTTGTCCTGGATACTTACTGACTACAAATGTTAATGCTGAAAACAAAGCTAAGACATTTCTGTAACTGGTGCCTTATGGTAACTTAACTTTTGTTGTTTCTTTGTTTCTGTGTTAAGACAGTAAGCATTTAAACAGGAGGGTATTTTTTTAAGTTCTCCCATATTAGAATAAGCATTCTGTATTGTATATTCTTGTGTTTTTACCGATTTCTGTAAAAAGAAGCTCAGCCTCGGTTTTCCAGTGAGAGAAACTTGTCACTAGTTTGACACTGTGAAAATACAGCCAGAATTTGTAGGAATTTTTTGCAGTCTCTTTTATCTTTAGTGAATACACTTTTTGTTGTTGTTGTCGAATACAGTGGTCTTTGGCAAACTGATTATTTTTATGTTTAACATTACATAAACATGTTTATATCGGATGATTCATTGTATCGCATTGCCTAAGGATAATTCCTAGTGTTGTTCATTGGAAACGAGCATACAGGCATATTAAGAAACTTTAGTAAAGATAAGTACTGTTTTGAAATGCAAAGCTCTTGAAGTATGTAAAATATGATAACTAATTTACTTACGCAGTAACTGTTGGCCAATGAATTGCATAATATTGAAGCAGTCATTGAGAACGTGCAGGTGTTAGTGTAACAATGTGCTTCTGGTGATATGGGCCTTGAAACGCTCCTAAAAACATTGTTCAGACAGAGGGCTGCAAAATCCAAATAACTGTATGCTTGGCCTTGTTGGTATGTAGGTTGCTTGATGACAGTAATATGCTTTTTTTAGGCCTGGCTACGTGCACAGGTCTAGCCCAGAGAAATTGGTCTATATTCTTCATAAACTGTAATTGGCCGTTTGCCTCCTCACTTAGAAGGACAAAGTAGAGTCAGAAAAGCTGAGCTGTATAGACAGGGCTGCAACCATGTTTTATGAGTGAAAAGATGGACAACACTAGTAAGTTTTCAACCAAGGAAAATAGAGTTTTAGCACAGTGACAGAAGAAGTGAAGAAGTACTGCTGAGGCAGTGCTCTGACACAGTGAAGAATGAGGGAGAATTAAATGGCTAGCTTAATTGGAGGACGTACTTAATTCACAAGGAACTACGGTGCTATGACAGAGGGAAGGAACTGTAGTTAGTAAGTATTGGGAATTTGTTTCCATTTAAAACCTTAGTCTTAGTGATACACTGCCAGTATGCAAAAACTCATTTTACTGGGGTTTCTATGATCTATCCAGGATGCACCTTAACGCTATTCCAAAAAATCTGATCATTTAAATTCCTCAGCTAAAAGCTAGTAGACTTAAGTTAACCTTTTGAGAGGGCTGCTTACTACATTTTGATTGTAATATACAACAAGGAAGACAAATTCCACATTTAAATTATACATTTTACAAAAATAATCATCCAGGAAAAAGCCCACACCACCATCATCATCCATGTCACGAGTAATACTGTATTTTTAAAATATAATTTCTCTTTGACATTAAAAGCTGCAAGCTGCTTTGTCACAGCTATCTTGAGACCACTTTTTAAACCACTTTAAATTAATTTCTAGATTCTGATTTAAACTGAAATTATGCTACCAGTAGAACTTCAAAGCATTAGCAAATTGGTGATAGAATTTTTGTTAATAAAATTACAGCTATATCAATGCATTCCAGAACTCCAGAGCTTCCATGCTGAAAACAAAATTTCCCATATAAACTTAAGAGTCTGAAGATGCATTTCTCTTGCAACTCAGTCAGTCCTGTAAGACAGTAATGTTTAATCAGTTTTGAATGTGTATTTAGCCTCACAATCATTAATATAAAAAATGTTTCTAATTTACATTCAGATTTTAATTCAGATGCATGATGATGATTTATGAAAAGATGCTATGAAACTTCTTGAAACACCAATGAGTATTTTCAAGGAAGTTAATTACAACCTGAGAATGAGAGCTTCTTAGTTTGTTTAGGAAAGACAAAAAGTAAAAGAAATGTAGTATCTCATTTGTCATTGAATGTTGTACATTTCATAATTTAAAAAAAACCCCACCCTGGATTATTTTGCAAATATTAATATCTACCATACACAATAGCTTTTTGTTAATAACTACACCAGTCTTCACCAAGTGTAATATGTCAGAAATCTAGCAATGCACAGTGCTCCTACCATATAATTAATTCCATGCCTCTGGCATCCTGTTGGCTTCATCTGGCAAATTTAAAAAAAAAAACCAAAAACCAACAAAAAAACCCCTAGAGCAAATAGTAAACACAAAATTTTGCATGAACAAGGACTGAGGGATTGCATCCGAGGTCTATAATCAAATAAAACTGTGAACTTAAGATCATTATGTATGCTCAGTGGGTCTCTTTATTCTAAAATATTTCTTGTTAGATATGATTTTATTGGAAACTGTGAGAATGCTATGCATCCTACCTGCAATATTAGTCAGGGGGATATGTTTTGAACCATATTGGGTAGGTCTTCATAAGCTCTGCTCCATATAACCATTTCCATTAGGATTGAACAATAAAGTTTTTGCTCTTTCTTCATTTATTGTACAATAAGAACAATTAAATTAGATTACTGCCTTGCATCCTATCATTTACTTCTCGTCAGCTTTTAATTCAGATAAATTTGACATATCTTAATAGAAATATTCATCAATGTAAAATGTATTTGGGAGAAATACAGTTAATCACTGACATTATCCTTTAGTGGCAATAATCAACATTATGGTAATAAAAATAATTAAGAATGTGTTTTTATACTTTAAATGCAGTTTAAAAGGCTGAACAATTATTTAATAAAATAAAAATTTTTGTCATGACAGAAGAGAACATTCCTGTACTAGACTATTATATAGGCAGCTTTGAGTCACACAACAGCAAACTTGAAAAACACATAAAAAGGATGAGACTCATTTTGCTGTCATTGGGGTGCAGATTAAAGTACTTCAAAATGTTGCCCAATAGTATAGGGTTGTATTTACCATCTACTAGATGAAAAGTTCAGTATCTAAATATGGTTTGGCTTTGGAAACAGTTATGTGTTTCCTTTGTGATTCCACTTTTACTTCTATACTATCAGCAGAATTATTAAAAAAAGAGTTTAGTTCCACAGGTATTTGTTATTAGATATTGATATATCTTGTCATCAAATACCTAAAAACAAAGACCAATGTTTAGAAGAATAAACATCCTCTACTGTTTTAGCACATTGCAGTCTGAATTTTACTTACTAAAATTTATTAATGAAGTGCTATTCCTATTATATACTACTCAATTTAATATCTAAAATTCTATTTTGTCTTTGGACAGGCACACTGAATAATAATATTTTCAATGTTGAATATCTTACAGTGCAAAATATTCCCACTATTAACTGTCAGCAAGACCAATCATCAATGCTTCATGCCTGTTGCAATCTTTCATGTCACTGGGATTCTTAATGTCAAAAATTGGTATAGGAAATAATGCTAAACTAATAGGAATCATGATTTGGAAAAAACAAAACAAACAAAACAATGCAACAATATATGATTATATTCTGACAGATTTTAGCTCCTTAAAATGAAGAGGATAGAGACCGAGATGCCCCCTTTTTTTTTTTTTTAATATGGCATGAGTCACCTCATTGAAAGGCAAACAAAAGGTACCTTTTGCTTTCACTGCTGGTTTGCCAACACCATCACACAGACGAACTACACTTGCCTTTTCCATGCCAAAACAGTATCGTTTTAACTGTTGACATACAGCTTAATCATCTCTCTAAATCCATTAACTCCTACCCTCATATTTTGTCTCAAAAATCATGGATTTGTAACACAAATAACAAAAACATAAATTCATTAATACACTGTTTTCTGTCCATGCATTCAGGCGCAAGCATTAACTATTGTAAATTTATATATACACAGCTAAACATACAAATTTTTTATAACTCTGGCTGTGTGAAACTTTTGATACTATATTTTGGATGCTAAAATGCTCCCATCAGAAATTTAACATTCTGTAAAATTACTTCCTTCTTCATTTTTTAATCAGTCATACCAACTTTGCCAAGCAGAATCAGTACAGTGGTTACAAAAGAAAGTAGAAGGGGTTGGCTGCATACATCAAAAAGCTTATGAATACACCCCAGTATTATGAGGCAATTGTGATACATTGTTCAGTGAGAGAGATTTTCATTAATTTCAATCTACAGTTTCAGTCATAAATGATTTTCAGTATCTTTGTTGTATGTTCTCTGCTTTATATCATGACTTTCCTTGAAATGTACACATCAGCTTCGAGTCCAGTTTTATTATCACAAGATAAAGCCAAGAAGGGAACTGAGTGTGTTTAATATTTATGAAATAGCTTTGTTGTTGATTTTTATAATAGAAAAAATAGTTGAAAAAAATCTCTGGAACCATGATACAAAACTACATTGATAATCATTAGCACATGATTACAATGTGGATTTTAATGTTTTCTTAGGTATAGTAATAAATTTAATCTTTGCTTTTTAGTTACCACATTTAAATAGCTTTTAAGAACCCTTCAGTAACATAATTTTGGTTTTAACTCACGTTTAAGAAACATGTCAGTGCACCCAAGCTTAACACTGTAACTATACTTCTGAATCTGTAATGAATTTGTAACATGATCCAAAATAATCCAGTTGTCTTTTACCATCCACTCCCTACCAATTAAAGGAAATGCCCATTTGATAAACAGTTATTTATGCATACACACATAGAGCAAACACAATAGAGAGTGTGCTTGACAAAAATTGGACAAAATTGGAGTTAGCAATTTGTTTAGCTGGAAGTGTCCACAATAAACTGTCTCAAACACAGATCTGTTTTTTACCCTGAAAAGTTTGCTCTCACTGTGTTAGTTTGCCTTTTACACTCTACAGCACTAGCCAGGAAAAAACCCAGCCTTTCCCATGTAGACAGTTGCTCTTCCAGAACTAATGTGATCATTCCTTATCACTTTTGAACTGCTTTATTGTTGTCTTTTAACATATTCTTCATGCATACTAAACCTTGTGCTTCCTATTGCTGTCTGTTCTGCTGCCTGTAACAAGCTGGTCCTCTGTGACCACAAATAGTTTGATGATGCTAGTTTTTGTTGTTTTAGAAAGTCTATGGTAAGCCATTCTGGACAACATATAAAAGAATTCACAACACAGAAAAGTATGGCAAACATTGATTAGCATTTCATCTTATCAGTGGGGCACTGAAGATTAACTACTTTCAGCCATAAATTAAAAAATAGTAGTGGATGCAATTCAGAAGTGGGGTAGGCACAGCCTGTGAGCCTTGCAACAAAAGTAGGATTTTGACAGTGCTTGCAGTAATGGTTAGTTTAAGACAATTAGATGAAATTTTGATTGGTCAAAAGTCAAAGGATTTTACCCAGCGGCCCTACAACTCACTTAGGACCTCATATATATCTTACTGAGGGGAATTTTGGTTTTGTTATTAATCTTGAATAAGGAGGGAGATAAAGGGATATGTAGGAAGTTTATCTTAGAGCTTTGCAAAAAAACATTATACAGTTTAGAGAATTCAGTGTTGGAGAAGGAAAAATGCATGTTCATTGCCAAGATTAATAAAAGCTAGTCAGGAGAAGCGCAGTGAGAACTACCAAATAATTTACTAAATTAAAAGATCCTGAGAAGTGTTTTGAGAAGCCACGGTGCTAGAAGTAGTTTACAGCTAGATTTTTTTTTGTTCATTTCTGTTCTGATTTCAGGAAAGTTTGGGAGTCTGCAAAGGAGGAAAATGTCCGTGCCCTTGGCATACAGGACAAAGGGAACCTTTTGTGCTCTTCTTCCATGTTCCTCCCCTTTGGCAGCACAGTTGGTGTAGTTGAACAACTGTTGTCACCCCCAGTATGTAGAACAGGCTTCTTGGAGGGTTTGTGCAGATACTGAATTCTCAACT
>NW_010332883.1:151652-152103 GCF_000700745.2 Antrostomus carolinensis | reverse complement strand
GCTGAACCCTGGCACAAAGTAGATTTGCAGGTGGCAGCTTTCACTTACATAAATGGTCTAAAATTTCTCTGGAACCTTATGCGAGTAGAGAACTGAGCACTGTGGAGATTTGTTTCACTGAGGCCCTTCCAAGTATGGAGAGATCCAAGTCAGCGTGTTTGCAAGGGGGTAGTTGGCCAAGAACAGACTAATTGGCCTGCTAGTCTGGCCAGGTGGGCTTGACCTATGTAAAACAATATGCTTATATCATGTGGAAGCAAATTAAGAGATGAATTTGTGAGCATCCCTGTGTTAAAAAGAATGAGGCCTACTGAAAGTATTTTATAAACAGCTTCCAAAAAAGGAAAAGTAGTCCTTTCAGCATCATTCTTATCCAGGAGTTAAGATCAGGAAGCTGATGGTGATTAATGTATTTTTGCTCTTTCTTTTATACATCTGAGGGCCTAAAGGA